>NC_065450.1:208020769-208183564 GCF_917563875.1 Diabrotica virgifera virgifera
TTCAGAGAATAGAATTCATGGAATGTGCATTTGCAGACGATATTTTCATTACAGCAGAAAGTGAAAGAGTTTTGCAAGAAAACCTTACAGTATGGAACGACATACTAGCAGAAAATGGGATGAAGATAAATAAAAGTAAAACCAAAGTAATGGCAGTATCACATGAACAACAAAATCTAAAAATTAAATTACACGATGAAGAACTGCAGCAAGTGTCGCAGTATCGCTATTTGGGAGTAATTATACAAGAAACAGGCAAACATAATGTTGAAATAAATGACAGAATAGAGAAGGCGGCTCGGACATACCATGCATTAAATAAAGGATTTATAAGTAAAAGACAAGTATCAAAAGCCACAAAGATGAATGTATACAAAGTTATATTCAGACCAATTCTAACTTATGGGTCTGAATCATGGGTCCTTAATGACAGAGAAAAAAGCAGAATACAAGCGATGGATATGAAATATTTACGTAAGGTCAAGGGGATAACTAGGAGAGATAGAATAAGAAATGTAGATGTCAGAGCAGAATTAGAAATTCCGTCTGTGTTGGAGTTTGTAGAAAATAAACAATTAAGTTGGTGGGGACATTTGCAGAGAATGAATGACAACCGACCAGTCAAACAAGTGTGGGAAGCAAGAATTCAACATAAACGTGGAAGAGGCACACCAAGGAAAACATGGGATGACGTGATTGGAGACACACTTAAGAAGAGAGGAAAAACGTGGATGAAAGCAAAAATATTAGAAGGAGACAAAAAAAAAGTGGGGAAAATTTGTACATGAAATTTAAGTGTAAACTCTTAGGGGTAACCCTGGGAGTAATTCTCGTACACCTTACGGTAAAACGAGTAACTGATTAACTATAGTATATATAAGCTATAAGTACAAAGGCACGTATACATATTCTCTCCACTCGGTATGCGAGCAGCTCGCGCGCAGTGGCGCACAAACGGTACGTACACGGTGCACCACGATCTAACTTCTGTTGGTTTTTCAACAAACGCTTTGATGGTTCGCAATACGTATTTGGACGGGTTTGCGAGTGGTTTGTAGGTTTTGGCGAACCTGAGTTAAATAATTGTTAGCAATGGAGTGGTCGGAACTGTCGGAAAGAAATACCAAACTTATTGATGTTTACCGTGGAACATCATGATTGTGGGATCCTCAACAAAGGACCATTAAAAAAAACAACCTAAAGCTGATATCGGAAGGGAAATAAAAAATATACATGCGGACCAATGTAAAAAAAGGTCATTTCATTGTTGTCTTCTTACCGGCGTGAGAAATACAAAATAAGATTTACTATTTTATTTGGACATAAGCCACAATTCGAGTTTGAAATCAAGTTTACTTGACGTTTCGACTTTCACTTCGGAAATCGTTATCAATATCAAAAAAACATTCATAAATTAAAAATTTAACTTTGTTTCTGGTGAAGCAACGCAGTTGGAACAAGCAGATATATTATAATTGTGTCACCGGAAAGCGAAAAAGGTAACGCACAACTTGGAAGATCCTACAGTTTTCTAACTTCGTTTCTGGTGAAGCGACTGGTTTGAAGAACCTATAGTTTTTAACTTCGTTTCTGGTGAAGCAACGGAGTTGGAACAAGCAGATATATTATAATTATGTCACTGGAAAGCGAAAAAGGTAGTCCCTGAAATGTTCCAGGACTGAAACAATCGCTTAAAATTCAAGATTTTTTACGATTTTATATCAGAAGAGCAGAAACGCGAAATGGGTCGACTTTATTGGAAGATGATAGTTCATTCAATTACATGAAATCAACTTTAACTTAAGAATATCCGAAAATCAGAAGAAATAAAATCAGAGAATATCAGAAAAATCATAAATGATTAGGTACAGTAAAATCTTCTGTTAGTGATCCCATAGTAAATAAGGAGGAAAATAATCTCATGATACGATCCCGACAAGGTAAGCATTTGGTCTTGCATTTAGTTTACTCTCAAAATTAACACGAAACGTTTGATAGTTATTTATGATATAAGTGTTAAAAGTACAATTTTAAGGCACGCATGTAAAAGTTTGCAGAATGAGCGAAGCGAATTCTGCAATTCACATGAGTGCCTTAAAAATGTACTTTTTAACACGTATATCATACAATATTTTTTTCTACAAACGTTATAATTTATAAAATACAATATTTTTGTTAATTGCTGAAACCATAAAACCTATGACCCTTAAAAGGTAGAACTGGTTGTCTACACTCGAGGAGAAGGTCTGAAAATTCTTAACGAAAATATTTTACCGTTACATAAACTTGTTTTTTCTACAAACGTGTTAAAAATGCAATAATACAGTTTTAAATTAAATTTTAAAAAACCTTTTAAACCATCTTTTTCAAATTGCGCAAGTTATACTATTAATATTAATGTTAATAAATGAAATATAAATATTTTGACGTTTCACAATTTGTCAATTCACTTTTAACTGCAGTGCCTTAAAAATTTTAAAGCACTAGTGCCTTAAAGTAGCATTTTAACGCTCCTAGGGAGTGGTAAAATTGCATTTTTAACACGGTTGTAGAAAAAATATTTTATTAGAGATATTTTACTGTTTATTTGAAACATCAAATAAACTTGACTCAAACTCAAATTGGGGCTTATTCCACATAAAATAGTTTCAGAATAATACCAAAATAATATGTAGTAGAAGTACAGGACAGAGACATGATTATCTACAATTACTAAAAGTTCGTAAGTTTCCTCTGGATCGCAGAAGGTTCGTCAAAATAAAAAAAAATTCAACAAACATTAACCGCGCCACGAACGCGCGGCGCTCACACGGCGCGGAGTTTGCGGCGCGGATATCTATCTCCGCCTTTGGTAAACAATTTGATCAACTTGCTCAAATTTGGTACTATTTACATATATTCTGTTGTTTACTTATTACGAGTAGGTATATTGATTTTCCGTATGTTCAGAACCAGACCTGCTTCCTTAGGCAGGCCCCACATCAAAGTAACATGAAACGTGAAACATTAAACGTGAAACATGAAACAAATAGATTTTAAAAAAAGTAACCGTTTCATGTGATAAGCTAATTGATAAAACAAAAATAAAATTTGTATAGTCGGCAATGGATAGTGACGTGTCGTTGCTGTCGGCGCCGCTCTTTAATTGCTTTTTAATATCAAAGAAACGTGAAACATGAAACAAAAATAAATTGTGAAGAACGAAACCGTTTCATGTTATATAGTGTAGGAAATAAAGGTTGAACTTCGCAAATAAGTGCGGTTATATTTTTTGTTTCAGTATATCAAGGGGTGCTTTTAATGAAACTAACTTTCTCTTAAAAGATTTCGCCCCGGAACACCCATTTTCATCCCTTTAAATGGAATAGTTTGTCGTTTTTGCGAAACGTAGCCCTTTCTGTACGTCATTGCAAAAAATTCCTCAATAGAAATATGAAGAGGACTATATTTCCTACAATTTATTCCGCGACAGCATATATCTGTCATACACCGTTTAGCGGAGGTGGCGCCCCAAAGTTGGCAAGTTTTTAAAAAAGATGTTTTAAAAAAATATATATTATTCCCTAACCGTAATGGGAATCAAGAAGCAACCCAGCGACAATTAATCACAAATAAATGTCTGATTTTTTGGTATAGGTTTCATTTAAGGGCAATTGCAAATTTTTAAATTACAGGGTGTTACATTTTAAAAAACCCCTTTTTATACCATCTGAACCGCCTATGCTAGAGTAAAAAAACTTTCAGCGATTGTCCAGGTACTGGTGTTATTTACAAATTTCTATAATGCACCCCCATTTTTTTCCGGGACCACTCCCAAAAAAGGAGAATTAATAAAGAAAGTGATTTTCTTGGAATCCTTCACACACCCTGCCCTTTATTAAAATGCTTCATATATCATTTTGTGCAAGTTCTTATTACCCATGCATCGACACCAAAAGCGATTTCTTGATGCAACCCTTGTAGCAAAAAAAAAATAAAGGGGGGATTGAAAAAAAAATATTTTTCTCGCTTTTTGACCCATATGGACATGCTCCATCAATAGGGTTTTTCATAAATGTATATGATTGTTGCAACGTCAAGAAGCAACCCAGCGGCAATTAATCACAAATAAATGTCTGATTTTTTGGTATAGGTTTCATTTAAGGGCAATTGTCCATTTTTTAATTACTGGGTGTTAAATTTTAAAAAGCCCCTTTTTATAATATACCATCTGAACCGCTTATGCCAGCGTAAAAAAACTTTCAGCGATTACTCATGTACAAGTATTATTTACAAATTTGTATAATTCACCCCCATATTTTCCCCGAAACCGCCCCAAAAAAAAAAGGAAAATGAATAAAGAAAATATGCAAAAATTGACTCTGGGCCAACATTGTGGCTTTAAGACGCAAGGCGTTCTTTTATTTGTCATAAGTATATTATTAATAAAATGAATAGGTGACGAAAAAAAAAAACAAAAACTGGAGCCCGCCAAAGCATTTCTGAGGTTTGCGGCGCCACTGTGCCGTAACTGTTGTTAACATGCTCTCCAAACTTATTTTCAGGGATAGGGGTAGTTTCCGCAGGGATTTTGCAATAACCATAATATATAAATGTATATATATATATATATAAATATATTTATATAAAAACCCTACTAATGGAGTAGGATTTTTTCCTACCCCCTTTAAAGGAATGAAAATATGTGTTCCGGGGCAAATCTTTAAAAAAAAGTTAGTCTCATAATAAGCACCCCTTGATATACCAGAAAAAAAATACCGGACTTGTGTCAAGTTTGCGAAGTATAATCTCTGTTTCCTACACTAATATACTAATCAAAGAAACAAAAATAAAATTTGTATAGTAAATAATGGAAAGTGATGATGACGTGGTCGTTGCTGTTGTGGCAACTCTTTTATTACTGTCCAAAAGTCATAACCATAATACATAATATTTGGTTGCAAACGAATTAAATAATCATCTTGCTAAATTTCAATAATTTTATAGAATGAGTATTCAAACATTTACATTGTTTTATTGTGGGTCCTGGTTTAAAAAAACGATATTTTCTTGTTATTGTCTATTCGAGTACCACTTCACGTTATAATTATTGTACAACTCTTCATTCTGCTCCACCACAAAATCCAATACAATATTAAATTCTTGGTCGCATTCATTTTACGCACGTAATTAATTATTCAAAACAATGAAACTGATATCGAAAAAGAGAACACGTCCTATTTCATGAAACACGTTTCAAGAAGATAAAAATGTTTCATGGACATGAATCACACTCGTTTCATAGATATGCGGACGTCTATTTGTTTAGCAGTGTTTTATTTCCATGAAACGTGTTTCTTTGGTGTGCGCCTTCGGATGATAAAAATGTTTCACACTCATGAATCACACTCGTTTCATTGGTATGTGGACTTCTATTTGTTTAGCATTGTTTTATTTTCATGAAACGTGTTTCACTTTTTATGTTTAATGTTTTACGTTTCATGTTTCTTTGATGTGCCCTACAGCTCTTAGCGACAAGCGACACCGTAAGTAATGTTTGCAGATTTTTTCAAATATAAGTAAGGAGTACTGTGTCTAAGATAAAGAATATCGTGGCTTAAGAACTTAATGGAATGTTTTGAGTGTGCGGTTCTTCTTTTTATTAAGGTGAATTCTTCTTTCGAAGGATAGTGATCATCATGATAAACTGAACTCAGTTCACTGTTGCTCTAAAATTCTGGATACACGAGCAACTAAACCACTCTCTGAAATTACGCAGTCATGAAATTCGTCGCTTGCCAACGCTACGTTTTCCTAAAAATTTTTCTCTGCATGCTATTCTGCAGAAACTGATATTTTATTCCTCTCACGTAACCAAGGTTTAGTCGGTTCGCTAAACTCAGACACAACTAGCTAGTGATTTTAGTAGGTAATTTATTTGTTCTTTGCCAACTTTGACAAAATTGGCAAAATTACTAACTATTTAGTAATTATTAACTATTTAGTAATTATTTTTTTGCCAATTTTAATAAATTGGCAAAATTATTTACTAAAATCACTAGCCAGTTGTGTCTAAGTTTAGCGATAATAGATATAGTCGGTTCGGTCGGTTTTTATTTAATTATTCACTCGAAAAAGTCTCAAAACACCTTAGTGATATTTGCTAAGAAATTGTCAGAAATTAAAAACAGTTGACCCTTAAAGAGGACCAGAATCCTGTCCTGTTAGTGGGTAACTAGACCAGGTCGGATCTGTTTTGAAGTGGATGTGAATGGCGGCATTCTGATGTTTGCAGAAAAAGTAACTCATAACTTGAGTAATAATAATAATTGACTTATCTCTCTCTCAAATAGGTCGGAAATGTTAATAAAAAAATTAAAATAATTAAAAATGACTAAAACCATATACTATTTTTACTTTCCTTGCATATAACTCTAAAACGATTCATTTTGATGCAAAGTCGTACGAAAATAAAACAACGATAATTGAATTTTCTACATGATACGGCTGGTTAAAAATGTTTTAATTTATTACCCTTGCTGCAAAATGGCAATGAATAGAAAAAAGGGTGAAAGCAAGCCTGCTTTTATTCAATGTTTTTCAACCACTTAGGTTGCAGTTACAACCTGCGTAATTCGCCTAGAACATTTTTATGATGTAATAAAATAGTCCATTAAATTTCACTAACTCGATCATACAGTGCACTCTGGAATAGGTGCTACCCCCCCCCCCCCCCTTAATAACTTAATTATTTTTAGTACGTATAAGCGAAATGCTCGGACAAGTCCATTTTTAAAATATTCATAGTAAGTATATTATAGCATCAATGTTTATATATCAATCGAATTTTACGCGATCCCTCTTCAGGTGACAGGCATAACTTTGATTTTTTTTTAATAGGAAAGTACATCATGTGACACCTCACTTAAAAGCTTTTGAAATACTGATTACAAAAATGTATATTACTTTAATCCTTTTTGAGAGAGTAGGCGTAAAATTTCGGTCGAATTATTTTTAAATGTATTAATTTTTTTCGAATTCCTGAGAAAACTGATAAGTATTTTTAGAAAAATTTAAACGGAGAATGAAAAATTAGTATTATCCATGGTCAAAGGTCCCTGATAACTTCTATAATGTATATTTTAATAAGTCACAGGGGTGAAAAAAGAGAAAATTCAGTCTGATTTTTAATTTTAAATATATCATTCAAAAGAAACGTTTTGTTTATTGTAAGGGACTTTCTGTACTCGGTAATAATGTACTTAATTCGAAAAAAAGGATTCGAAAAAAATAAATGGGTTTAAAAGGATTCGACCGAAATTTTGCGCCTACGCTTTCAAAAAGGATTAAAGTATTATACATTTTTGTAATCTGTATTTCAAATGCTTTTAAATGAGGGGTCGCTTGTTGTACTTTCCCATTTAAAAAAAAATCAAAGTTTTGATGCAACTTTTTGCATAATATCATTGTAGTTACACCCGAAAAATAAACTTGAAACCATAATAATTGTGCAAGTTCCTATTAGCCAGGGAAGTAGTGTCAAATTTGACTGGAGCATTTTAGCATGGCTGCTTTCTTTTTATTTAGTTAGATATTCCAAAGCTTATTAACAAATGATGTGTCAGCTGGCCCAAAACCGGGGATTTTAGACAAGAAAAGGTAAAATATGAAACTTGATGGAAAAACGCTACAACTTATGTCAAATATTTATCCACGTGACTTGCAACTCTTAATAGCCTTGCTGATTTCTCTCCTGGCTTTCACTCAGGCAATCCGGGTTCAAATCCTGGCGTTGAAATTTTTTTGTTTTTAAAATTGATATTTTATTTCGAAAAATAATTATTTTTATAATAAGGGAATATTGGATTATTAAATTCCGTTATTCAGCGGAATACTGGATTTATTGTGTTTTGATTGATTTGCACACTTTCGATAGCTATTTTCTATTGGATATATTGCGTTTGGAAGGAATTGGCTGTAACCACTGGATATATTTCATGACAAAGCTATTTAGTATTAATTTAACTCAAATTCTAAAAAAAAACAGGATTTATTGCGTTTTGATTGATCGCTCCTCATACAGACAAACATCCATTTTTATATACCTACCTATTATAGAGAACAGGGAAATATTTAGATTGCTATTAAAAAATGGGGGTTGGTGATAGAAAAGTGAAAAATTAAGGTTGTATGTATCTTTTGGTTTCACATCATATTCCATTAAAAAAAAAACAGTTTGTCCAAAAAATAAAAAAAAAACTCGGGAGGAGGTGGGGAGGGCAACCCCCTTTTCCACTTAGATTGGTCGTACTAACTCAGGAAGCTTCAGGGGTTCATTTACAACAACTTTGCTTATTAAGCTCAATCATAATATTTATGATCAAATGCATAGTTCTATTTCATGTTCTATGCATAATTCTATAAAAGACATACCGATTTTTTTATATTGTCTTGTATAAATAATACAAACGTGGTATTATAAAAATAATTATTTTTCAAAATAAAATGTCAATTTTAAAAACAAAAAAAATTTCAACGCCAGGATTTGAACCAGGATTGCCTGAGTGAAAGCTAGGAGAGAAGTCAGCAAGGCTATTAAGGGTTGTAAGGCACGTAGATAAATGTTTGACATAAGTTGTAGCGTTTTTCCATCAAGTTTCATATTTTACCTTTTCTTGTCTAAAATCCCCGGTTTTGGGCCAGCTGACACATCATTTGTTAATAAGCTTTGGAATACCTAACTAAATAAAAAGAAAGCAGCCATGCTAAAATGCTGCGGTCAAATTTGACACTACCTCCCTGGCTATATGTCATTGCATCGCAAATTCCATTTGAAGGAATTTGCGATACATGTTTGGAAATTATTAATACATACTTATTACGCAAAAAAATATTGCATCGCTGATTTAAAATGCGTTTATCTCGAAAACGGTTGAGTTTAGCGAGATGAATGCAGTATACCTTTCTTAAGAAAAATAATAAGGGAATAAAACTTTTGATTGAAAATATATGTAAAGTGGAAAATAAAAAAAATTAAACGTATTAAATAAGCGCGTGAAGGACGTATGTGGCGCCATCTGGGTAGTTTATAATTTTTGTGGCAAATTTAGATTTCTCGTCCAAAAAAACCCGCTTACCAAATTTCGTTTTGTTATCCCATGCCTGCCAGGAAATATTCAAGAATAAATAAAATAAAAGTTTAACTTTGGCACCCGGTATTTCGGTTATTATCAACTATCGTACTAAGGTAAGTTCCTACCTAATCGACCTACCTATTTTCGAGCCTATTTTAACCTCAGGAATATAAGGTTAAGCTATGACACATTCATTACCAAATACCCTGTATAATAAATAACTATTCTTTTTCCTTTGAGCTGTGAGCTATGTGTTGTTGAGCAAACACACCCTGTAATTACTAAATAAATAATTAATATGATATATCTTAGTAAAACTGTTTTGTCTGCAGTAGATAGGGAAATTAATGCAAATTTTATGCATATAAAACAGAGTCCTTGGTGTATATTTACTTCCACATATACCTAGCTAAAGATCACTGATGAAATTAGAAAGGATATTTACTAATATTGGTGTACTACTTGCATTTGAAAAATAAACAAAAATAAACTATTATTAAATCCTTAATATTTCACTTATCAAGATCATTAAAATATGTACCTCTACCTATTAATATAATATATTTATCACTATCATTGATAAACAATGCCAATGCGCAACAACGCGAATACAAGTTTGTGAAGAGCGTAATCAATGGAAAAATGATATAATTTCTATTAAAAACTTACGTGATCTTAGCTGAATTCAAAACACACCAAATAATACACAAAAAACTCACTTTTTCACTTAAAAAACAGTTCTAAATCACCTTTAAATTTGGGATAAAACAGAATACTAACATATGATTCTGACAACTTAGGTTATGTTGTCAACACAACACACGATTCTTGAATGAACGCGCTGTTGCCAGATGTACGAACATACGTATAAAATGTCTGTAAAATTTTATTTTTCGAAGATCATAGATAAGAGTTAAGTACCTATTAATCCTATTATAGACGAATGATTAATTCAATAATATTAGATAAAAAAGATCAAGGCGGGTTTTGTTTATATTTGATTCAGAGTTGGACCACCATCTCCATATAGCTATTTCAGCATCCTTATGCCTCATCATTATTATTATATATTAATTATTAATTATTAATATACACAGAAAAAACAATTATTTTAGGATTCTGAAAGTGAGCTTCGAACTACTTATATCTTATCTATGTGATGGATAGTTAGAGTTTGAAAATATCGACAGAACGACTATGATGATTAATTCCTGGTGGAATGTTTGCTGCGGCTACTTAGAGCACTTAGTTTGCTTATCACTGTGAATCACTCCGCATTCTTATTGTGTATTGTCAAAATTTTTTGTATGTCTTGGCTTTGGTTACATTTCCTTCCACTCTTCCACTTCTTCTGACTTTCAGGATTATGATTTCTATCATGACCTTGTCCTCCCATCTCTCTCTAGGTTTTCCCCACGGCAGGGCCGTAACTACCATTGGGGCAACCAGGGCAGTGCCCCGGGGCCCCCGGCCAAGGGGATTCCCGCAGATGCCCTTTTTGACCGTGCATAGATTTTAACTTGGAAAATAAAAATATGTATTTTAAAAGCAGATCCCAACAAAATATTTTCAAATGACACAATTTTAAAAAGACCTTACAGTGGCACCCTAGACCTCAACATAAAGTTTTATTTTTCACTGGGGAAATTGGTATTTTTGACTAAAATGCAATTGGAGTAGAATCCTCAGAAGGGGCCCCTGAGGCCTGAACTAAGCTGGGGCTCCCGAGACCTTAACATAAAAATTTAAATTATTACTTAGAAAATTAGTTATTGCGGCGTAATAAAACCTAAAATGCCATTGGAAGAGGGGCTCGGGCTAAGCTGGGGCCCCCGAAACCTATCGTAAAGATATAAATTGTTATTTACTGAAGAAATTAGTTATTTTGGCGAAATAAAAGCTAAGATGTAACCGAAATGCGGGCCGCCGGTCCCAGCTACTTTGTCTTAACCAATCTACCCCAGACCACATCTTGGTACGTGAACGGAACTACATGGTACCACATATTGTAAAGAAAGGTAAGGGTAAGATGGAATGAGAACATTGGAATCAGCTCCACCAGTACTACAGCATAATAAATCTAACAGCAGTGACGGTACTCGCCTTCGAGAGTGTCACTGCTGAAGGTACCGGATATCGTTTTCTAATATCCTCGTCAAATAGGACTCAGATCTCATTAGAGCTGTATATAATTACTTCCCGACGGTCTCCTCCTTTTTGACATCTTCCTATTTCTTTCAATTTTTCTTCCACTTTTTCCATATTGAATTTTACCGCATTCTTGAATTTTTCTTTCACCTTTTAAATTTTCTGTATCTCCTTAGCAATCTGCTTTACGTCTTCCTGCATTTTCTCTAAATAAACCTTCATATCTTCATATTTTTCTATTCGGTTTTGAAGTTTCAAGAAATTTTCTTTTTATTGATTCATTATATTATTATCTCATTTTGTTTTACTGTCTGTTTATTTTGTTGTTTTTCTTTTAAATTTTTTAAAGCGAATAAAAAATAAGGTGATTTCAAAATTATTTTGTGTTGGTCAACTAAAATAGTAATATGTAGATCGTAGGTAGTAAGAAGAGAAAGAGGAAGACCTCAGATGCGATGGAAGGACGATATTGTAAAAGCTGCCGGAACTAACTGGAAAAACGCAGCCAAAGACAGACGGAAATGGAAAGATTTGGGGAAGGCCTATCTCCAAATTTGGATAGGAATGGGCTAAAAGAAGAAGAAGATCTCAGGTACAAGAAAGAATATTCAGTCATGGAATGCATTAAAATGCGTTTTCAAGGGGCTAAATATCGAACATTTTTTCTGACCCCGCCTTCCGCTGCGCTGGGGGGTAAACCCCCAGACCCCCCGGTAGGGGCCCCAGATCACCTTTGCCCCGGCGCCCCTAACATCGTAGTTACGGCCCTGCCCCACGGTTCGGTGTTTCAGATTCTGACTTCTATCCGGTGACCTTAATCAGTAGTTCGTTTTTCCTTCCCTCTATATATCAAATCCATCTCAGTATCTGTGCTTTAATAAATATATTTTCCTTTTATTATGTCTGTTATTTTATGGTACATTGTTCCTCTCATTTCTCCCTTTTACCATTCTTATCGTGCTCACAATCTTCTCATGATTTTCCTTTCGAATATTTTCATTCGAATCGTTTGTAACTACTGATCTGAGGCGGGATTACGAACACTCGATGCGAGATCGCAAAACGAACCGTAGGCAAACTCGATGCGTTCATTTCTCCGTTTTCCATTCTTATCGTGCTCACAATCTTCTCATGATTTTCCTTTCGAATATTTTCATTCGATTCGTATGTAACTACTGGTCTGATTGCAACTCGGTATATTTTCAGTTTTGTATTTCTGGACCAGTTCTTGCCCTATTAGTGGCTATTGGCCTATGGTATCTTAATCTTAAGTATGTTTTGTTCCCTGCTGGTATTCGCTCTACTACTTCTTCACCTCATTTATTTTTACGATTCACGATTACTCCAAGTATTTCAATTGTTGAACACTTTTAAAAGTGTAGTTTTGGATCTTGATTTCTCACCTCTTGTTTCTTCTCTTTTAGAGCAGGATTAGATATTTTGTTTTTCCTCGTTAATTTTTAGACCCCTTTTCCCTGCTTCATTTACCAAGATTGTTAATGCTTCCATCGATACATTTTTATCTTTCCTCATAAGCTCAAATTTGTGTTGAGGATGGAGCTATAGTTCGTTTAATCCAGCTGGACTTGAAAATTATTTCTACCGCTATATTAAAAAGTGTGGTTGACAGGTAATTGCCTTGTTGCACCCTGTGTCAACTGCAATTGTGTTTGTACTACCATCTTTATCATTTTTTCAATCGTTCTTACAAATTTTACTAACAAGTTGTCTTCATTGCATTGATAGTTTATAGTCCTTATGGTAATGAATAATATTTTTACCTTTTTCGTTTAAAAGGAAGAAAAATAAAACCAACAGTATATAAATATTAAATGGGACGTTTTGAAATTAAAAATTACCTAAAATTTTCTGCCAAATTTCTACAGAAACCATTTCTTTGCGTCAGCGCGGCAACGTTGTAACTGTAGTGCAGTGCACACGTAAGTATTCCGTGTTTATAATCTCAGATTGTAGTCCAGCGGAAAAAGAAGTGATGGTGGAAGTATGTATAAATAATATAACTAATGCTAATATTTTAATATAATTTAATAGGTAACTATGATGATTTATGTTAGGACTTTCAAAATAATCGGCACTATTCTTAAAAAAAGGCAACAATAGTTAACAGTGAAATTCATCATACAATATAAAATTAGGAATTTATTTTTATCTACTTAAAGTTTAATAACATTTGTACAGATATCTCTGGAGTAGATAGATTGACATTTAATGTATATTTAGTAAACTATTTCGATAATTTAATTACTATTTTTATCATAATCTTGCCTGGATTTAAAATTCTAAAATTATTTGTATCAAATTGGTAATAACAAGCGAAGAAATTAGTTGGTGTTCCTTCATCTTCATCTCGTCTTTTGGGTAGGTATGTCTCGATATCTGAATCTGAGATGCTCAAGATGACCTTGGTAATTCGTCAAAATAAACATTTATTTTAATCTAAGATTGTGGTTTTATATTTATTAAGAAATAAAGCTTCGAAAAAAGACAATATCGTTATAGAGGCCGTAAAGATTGGAGGACACAGACTTTTAATGAACATAAAGGAACTGTTCAACGTATGTCTGCATCAAAGTAAAACACCTACAACTCTAACACTCTTGACACTAACAACCACCTCCATTGCATAAAAGGGATTATAGAAAAATACATCGAATACGATAAAAATACAATACGATAGAAAGCATTTGATACGATAAAAATTAACAACATAATGAGATCGTTGGAAAAAAGTCGTATAGATTATCGGTACTCCACATTGATAGGGAACATATACAATAATGCAACCATGACCGTCCGACTACACAAAGATACCAAAGCTATAAAAATCAAAATAGAAATCAGACAGTGAGACACGCTATCTCCCAAACTCTTTACAGCAGTACTTGAACATGCGTTCAAACAATTGTAGTGTGACGCCAAAGGAATACATAGCGAAAAGCTCTTCCACCTACGATTCGCAGACGACATAGTTCTGATAACAGACAACTTAAAAGAGATTAGAACTATGCTGACTGAGTTAGATGCCGCCTGTAAGAAAGTTTGTTTAAACATAAATTTTGGAAAGACGCAATACATGACAAACCTGGTACCAAGCGAAAATCCAAAATTCTATGGACCAATGCTATTTCAACGAAATAGCATTGGTCCATAAATATAAATACGTAGGGCACGAAATTCAAATTGCCAGGGACAAACTTCCGAACTACATAGAAGAATCACAGCATGGGCCGCATATGGAGCCCTTTCAGACATCTTCAACATGCCAAATCATCTGAAAAAGAGACGTTCGACCAATGTGTGCTTCCAGTAATGACTTACGGCTTCGAAACACTATGGTTAACCCAGGCCACAGTAACCGAACTTAACCCTTTGTGGGCGGACTTTTTTTGTTTATAATAGATAATGAATAATTTGTTTTTAGGACATACTAGAGCACAAAATAGACAAAATTAAAGTTTTTTATATTATATTTTTGTAATTATTACAAAAAAAGGTGGTAACCATGTGGAACCACTAGACCACAAACGAAAAAATTATTTAGCGTGAAATAGAATGAAACATTTTTTTTTAGCGTCAGATCCATCCGATGGGATATCTCTTAGTAAATTATAAGCGTCATTACTTGTTATTTTACTCAAATCAAGACGTCTTTTTATTTTGGAATTCTATAAAAAAACATACCTAGGTACTAGATACCGATGGCCTAGTGGCACCTATTGGAACCACCAAACAAAATATCAAAATTCACTAAGTTATCTTCGCAGTTCATAAAGTGTCAATACGGTAATATTTAAATACATCTATCCATCAAGAAATTAACATAATACAAATTTTTTATCAGCAGCAAAATGTTTGTTTATTTACAGCAATAAAGTAACCTCACTGTCATCCACTTGTGAGCGCGCCAAATGTATGATGTACACTATGCATAATTGCTCCTTGAATTTTGTAATCACGTTATCGGTGAAATACAAGACGTATACATTGCATTCATCCGGTAGTCCCAGTGTACGATTACTCGGACAGTAAGAAAAAATTTGTTTTAAGGTGCTTCCATGGTGGAGCCACTAGGCCCCAGAGGGTTAAAGTGGTCCAAAGAAGAATGGAACGGTCACTACTTGGACTGACTCTCAGATACAGGGTTAGAAACGAGGAAATCAGAAAAAGAACAGGCGTCACAGATGTCATCTAGCCAATAGCATGGCTAAAGTGGAATTGGGCGGGCCATGTAGCCAGAATGAAGGACGGGAGTGGAGACTATGAGTATAGTTAGAAAAAGTAGAGGTAGACCATCTACATGATGAACAGACGACATCAAAAGGGTTGCTGGGAATTGATTGCAGGAAGCCCAAGATAGACAGAACTGGAAGAACTTAGGGGAGGCCTATGTTCAACTCTGGATGCAGAAGGTTGGATCATGATGAAAGATTGTGGTTAAGTTTAACTAAAAATAGTACTTACTTAGTTACCTACTTACTTATTTATGGTTTTACTCAGCCTATTCTATTTGCCGTTTATCACATACTAATCGACATTTCTTCTAGTCATATATATCTTCTTTAGTGAAATCATTTTTTATTACTGTGTTTATTTGTCCGTTTCACTGTAATCTATGACGTTCTCTTCTCCTCCTTTTATTTGGCTTTCATTTTCAAGTTCTCAAAGGCGTTCTTGCTTCGTCTATCCTTCACATATAGTTGTTCCATTTTATCTTCGCCCATGCGTCACGATTAATTTTCAAACAAGTTAAATCAAAACATAAAGTAAAACGTACTTTGATGTGTAGTATCATTGATACGTACTGTCATTGGTAATAATTAGGAAATGAAATGGCTATTATCCCATGCACGTTGGCTGAATGACTAATGTCTATGCCATTAAACGAAAAAAAAATCCCGTGGACATATTTTGTAAAGTTATTTTATTGAAGTGTTTCATCTTTTTCACTATTGAGGATTTTGATGGACTCAACATTAAACAGCTTGTACATCAATACATAGACTATTACTAATATAAAGGTAAATATGGAATGGTAATAAATAAATTGAAAAAAGAAACAAAACGTTAAATAGTAATACTTGAAAATAAACAAATAACTTTCTATTCGGCAGAACTCCAGCCACTCTCATAAATATTATTTGACATAAAAAATAAATAGGTACTTACGGGAAGTAATCAAATTAAGAGAGAACAGTTGTACCTACTTCCCAGTATTTTTCAGAATAATTTTCTTTTTTTTTGAGAACGATTTCCGGAGTAAAAATCGAAGCGACAAACATAATACTTAAATTTTTTTTAGATTTTATATTTGTGCACATTTACATTCACCCCTCTAAATACGCTTAACCTTGCACTTGATTTCTTTGCCGGTGGTAATCCTCCGTTCCTAAAACTTCGGAAAAAGTTTCGTATAATCCCAATAGTGAATGCCAAAGAAGGCCCTGCAGAGTTACATCCCACAAAGCCAAATTCTCCGACTTCTGAACAAGTTCTCCGAGCTCCACATAAGCGATGCTACCGGATGATAACCAAAAATTGGTTCTGAGTTCTGACCGACAAGAGAATAATTTTATTATCCGTATTTAAGAGTATCCATCAGCGCGCAATATTTTTGTTTTCCGAAAGTTCTGCGAACTCTCAATAGTGCGGCAATAGTGCGTCGGCAGTACGGCAGTGACAGTGACATTAATACTATCAAAACCAATAATTATTATATTCATAGGCGCGCTAAATGTTGCCAAGTCAGTCAAGTTCGATTTCTTGTTACATATAATCGATTTTTAGTAGTTGCTATGTGACACAAAATCTAAGCATGGGATAAAAAAGTTTTTTTAAAGAAAGTGTATTTTTTTGTTCTTGTTAATGGCAGTACAGGCTCGATTTTGTAATATTTTATTTAATTATAGAGTAATTTCCACATACTAACCTATTTTTCAAATTGGGCTCTGTACCTCCATTCTTTACTATATTAAGGATGTGTGTGCCAAATATCTCGACAAAATATTCAAAATTAAAGCCGCACTCTTGGAACGCGTTTTCTGCGCACTAATGTTGCCTCTTAACTTTGGGAAACATCAGCAATATTATAAATAATAGTAGACTTGTCGCATACCCAAAAAATAGCAAAACCAAACCAAAAAATGAGCAATAATATAAATAGTGGAGGTGGTTTAAATTATTAAATAAGATTTTGACGATGGTGGCAATTTGACCTAACGATTGAGGGCGAATATTAAACGAATTCTGTAAAGAGGACGACGTAATCATTACAAACACCTCGTATAAACTATCCTAAGCGACAACTATATACTTTGAAAGTCCTATTTGCCCATTACACTCACCCTGGGTCTTCAAGAAATCAAATTTATTATATTTTATATACAGAGAGGGGCTAAATTATGGAATAAATTCATTTTCACTAAAATTGACGATTTTTGAGATAAATCCCGAAAGAGGTCAATTTTATTTTTAAATTTAAATTTTTTGACATATATCATATATTAGTGACGTCATCCATGTGGGCGTGATGACGTAATCGATGAGTTTTTCAAATAGGAATAGGAGTCGTGTGGTAGCTCATTTGAAAGATTCTTCAATTTTCTATTCAATATTATAAACATTAACATCGTTATTTATACTGGTTGACCAAAACAAAAAAATTATTTAATTGAAGTAATTGACCCAAAAAGAAGAATGTATGTAATTTATTTAACTCAAAATACATTTTACTGCTGTCAGACAATAGAAGAAAATGTTAATTTACAAAATTAACGTTGATTTTGGTTCAAATTAATTGTTCAAACTGCCAAGAGGCAGGTGGGAGGCTACATTTAATTTAAGCGAAAATCAATGTTTATTTGTAAAATAAACATTTATTTTTTCTATTTTCTGACAGCAGTAAAATGTATTTTGAGTTAAATAAATTATATACATTCTTCTTTTGCGTCAATTAAAATTCAAAAATCATTTCTATGATTTTTTTTAATGTTAAATGGTGTTAATGTTTATATTATTTTATGGAGAATCGAACTTCCTTTCAAATGAACTACCACACGACCCCTATTCCCATTTAAAAAATATATAGTTAAATATAAGGATGACGTCACTAATATGATATATATGTCAAAAAATTATAATTTAAAAATAAAAATCGACCTATTTCGGGATTAATCTCCAATGTGTCCAATTCTAGAGAAAACGAATTTTTCCCATAATTTTGCTCCTCGCTATATGTATGTAAGTATGTACATACCTACTTGTAAGTCAAAGCTTCCAAAATGCCGTCACAAGGGCACTACATTTCCACGAGCAGATATTGAATAATACAGCGGTCCGCAACTCTGGGGTCGCGACCCCTTATGGGGTCGCGAAAGATCTTTATGGGGTCGTCAAAAAAGTAAAAAAGTCAACAAGGTCCTGTACTTATCGAATTTTATTAAGGTTTATTCGTAAAATATAACCTCTCTTTACTTACACAATTACACAATGTCCTTAAAACGGAGAGAATCGAAAATAATTTGAAATCCATGATATAAAGTGGGAATATTGTGTATCTGTGTGTACAGACGGCGCAGCTGCATTGACCGGCTCCCGAACAGGATTCAAAGCAAAATCAAAGAATACCTATCGCCTAAGTGGTAGATATGTATTCTTTGGCAAAAGTAACTAAGATTGCACCTCACGTAGGCTTTGTTCACTGTATGATTCACCATGACGCCTTTGCAGCAAAACATTTGCAACCAGATGTAAATAAAGTGTTGAAAAAAGTTTTAACAATAATAAATTTTATTAAAGCTCGCGCATTAAACAGTCGCCTTTTCAAAATAATGTGTCGCGAAATACGAAAATCTACTGCTACATACGGAGGTCAGGTGGTTATCGCGAGGAAAAATACTCCAACGTGTATTTGATCTCAAAGATGAAATCAGAATATTTCTACTTGAACGGGAACCAAAGCTAGCGGAATATTTCTTGAATGAAAATTGGCTGGCAACATAGTTGCTATCTTTCGGACTTTTTGAAAAACATGATTTAAATCAATTGTTGCAAGGGAAGAGTACAAATGTATTGATTTTGGCTAACAAAATAAAAGATTTTTGTAGAAAAATAAGTTTGTGGATAGACGAAATCAGTGCTGAAAACTACGAGATGTTTGCATGTTTGGAGAAATTTTCTGAAGAAAACAATATAAAGCTCGAAGAAGAAATTAAAACCAAAATTATCTTGCATCTTACAAGCCTTAAGCAAGACTTAGTAATACGATTCCCAGATACGTCACACGGCGACCAATGGATAATTAATCCATTCACTTGTGATCTTAACTCTGCGAAGATAAACTTAAAAGAAAAGGATCAGCTGATCGATTTATTGTCCGATGAAAGCCTTCGATCTATTTTCAAAACCACGGATCTATCCAAGTTCTGGATAATGATGGAAAAGGAATATCCACTGTTATACAAAACATACATACCAGTGCGAGACAGCTTTCTCCACATTGCTATAAAAACAAAATATCGCTCCAGATGTAACTTAGAACCTGATTTGACGGTGTCTCTTTCTGATAATATATCACTAAGAATTAATATACTGACTTCAAGTGTACAAGCACAAGGTTCACATTAGTTTGTAAACTTACGTATATTTAAAAAAAAATAAAATGTTAAAATAATTGCTTGTCTCATTTAATGCCATCATAAATATTATGTTAAATGCATAGTTTGCTCTAATATTACTTTGCAAAATAAATAAACTCTTCAACATAATTTACGAAATAAAAACAGCTAAGTACAACATGGAGGATAATTGAAGTTTGCCTTAATTTCGTCCTGAACCAACCTTTGCACTTGTTAATTTAGGATGTTTTTTCTGGGGTCGCTCATAACTCTTATTTTAATTTTGGGGTCGCAATATCAAAAAGGTTGCGGACCGCTGGAATAATAGATCATCAAACTACGAAACATAAGAACAAGAGTTACAAGACGCAAGAATAGAAAATTTAGTAACAAGATCGACAAAACTGTAATCAACAGATAAGATTTGGATTAGGACATATTATTATACGCTTAACAAATGAATACCATATTACTTCTTCTCTTCTTATTTTTGAATAGATATGACTCTGTTTGTTTTTTCAATGTGCCTCTAGTAAATTGTCGTTCCATCGTTTTCGTCGTCTTAACACTGATCGTCTTCCTATTGGGGAACCGTCTCTCGCTGTCTTGACTACCCTATTTTTTGTCATTCGGCTTATGTGGTCATTCCATTCTATTCTTCTGTTTCTTACCCAGTTACTAATGTTAGCCACCTTGCATCTCCGTCGTATATCTGTACTTCTAGCTCTGTCCCATAGAGTCTTACCATCGATTTTTCAAAGGATTTTCATCTCCGCTGTTTCGAGCTATCTTTTTGTCCTCTCTGTGCCGGGTCGTGTTTCTGCCGCATATGTCATTATTGGTCTGATGACTGTTTTGTAGATTCTGCCTTTCATTTCTTTTCCAATATTTTTATTTCTCCATATTGTGTCATTCAGGCAACCTGCGGCTCTGTTTGCTTTATTAACTTGATCTTCCACTTCTGTTTCGAGCCTTCCGTAGCTAGATAGTGTGATGCCTAGATATTTAAACTCCATCACTTGTTCTATTATCTGACCTTCCAGCTCCAATTTACATCTTATTGGATCTGCTGTTATAACCATGCATTTTGTATTTATTGAGGAAATTAACATGTTAAATTTTCTGGCGATTATGTTGAATTGGCGCAGCATACGTTGTAAATCATCTTCACTTTGAGAGATTAGTATTGCATCGTCCGCATAGCAGACTATTTTAAGTTGTTTTTCTCCCATTTGGTATCGTTTTTAGTTCTTACTTTTTTATTATTTCGTCCATGATCAGGTTGAACAATAAAGGACTCAAGGAATCCCCTGTCTTATCCCATTGCCGTCTTCAATTGGGTCAGTTAGTTCATCTTCCACTTTTACTTTTATTGTGTTGTTCTGGTAGATGTTTTCTATCGTTTTAATTATTCCCAGAGGTACCTCTCTCGAGTATAACAAGTGGATAACGTCCTTTAATGTGACCCTGTCAAATGCTTTCTGTATTCCAACGATTTCTCCTGAACTTGCCTCATTATAAATATAACGTCAGTGCATGACCTTCCCGACCTAAAATCTTGTTGTTACTGGAAGTGTTAATCCTATGTGCGGTAAGTGTATCTACAACATATATCTTATCTTACTCGAATGCCTGGCATTCAAATGAAAGGAAAAAATGTAACCTATCTATGTATATTATGTAAAAGTCTATGTACAGTTGAGTCCCTGAATCTTTACCCGTGCGTCATCATTTAAAGCATACGAAATAAGTCGATGATAAGTCGGAAATTGAAATTTACTAAACGCAACAGCAAGTGACAAATGTAAAAAAAAATCTTTGAAATACCGAGTGGCGCTAATATTCACATAGCTTGATATACCTTAAATGCAAACAAAAAAAAAATAGCCACCATTTTTAACGCTTTAGTACATGTCGACAGCGTCGTAGATACTTATCATTGTTTTTTATAGAGCAACAGAAGGCTCAAAAATTCTATTTAAAACGTGCAATATTTCATTTACTTTAGCATGAAAAATAAAATTCCAGACGGAGAGATTATAATCTTACACAAAATAAAAACAGAAAAGGGGCATGCTGTATCATACAGAGTGGGTTTTTATTTGAAGTAGATTCTTATGCAAACAAAAGGGAAAAAGCTGTGATCTATTATCATTTGAAAATAAAAATGTAAACAACTGAAGACTCTGTACTTTAAAATATATTTTTAGAAGTTTTATTATATCTTTCAAGCAATATTTTTAATCAAGTTAACTTTTACCGTCTAGTTTGCCTATACAAAAGTCATTAACAAATACAAACTTAAAATAGATATAGGCTGTTGAGTTTCGATTCATTTCTGAATCTCTTCTCCTACACGTGTTTCTGGGTCTACCCGTCATCAGAGCGCCTAAGTAGACTGAACTGAATCAAAACCTACCAGCTGGTTGCCAGTTATAGTAAAATAATATAGTATGCATTTAACAAAATATTTAACTAAGGCTGACTATAATAAAGTAGGAGCCGGTATATGTGAAATTTGCTAATCATTTTAGGCACCATAAAAGAAAACGAATGAACACTGTGCCCTCACTTTTTAGTGGCGCATCAAACTTTCTACTTATGGACGGGATAAATAAATTAAAAGGTACCGTCCATCACTTCCAAAATTCAATTTTTTTCATTTTTTAAGTTTTATGTAATTAAAAAATAAGACTCAGCGTAATTTTAACCCACCACCCCCTTCCCTATTCCCCCATCATCAAAAACTTCATTTTTCGTTTTTTTTAGGTGGGGTCCAATCAATTTTAAAAATTCAAAAAATTCATAGGCATAGTTGACGTTTTACAAAACATCTCTATTTTTTATAGATCCGTAGGCTGAGTGTACATAACCTCAAAAAATTAAAAAAATATATTTTTTTTTGGAAAAAGATATAACTTTTGTTTTGGAGGGGGCTGGTGGTCTAATTTTTTTTCTATTTTGTGTATTTTAGTAAACACTATGTTCTTAATTTTTTTCAGAATTTTCCGAAAGGTTCGCCACTTTCAGAAATCTAAAAAAACTGTTTTTTGGGAATTTTTGGGGATTTTCCCTAGTTTATAGACTTGAAAATAGATCAAGTCAATGTTTTTTTATAGGTTATGTGCACTCAACTTGCGGATTTATAAAAAAATAGACATGTTTTGTAAAAGCGTCAACCACGCCTATCAATTTTTTGAAATTTTAAAATTGATTGGATCTCACCTAAAAAAAAAAAAAAAAAAAAACGAAAAATGAAGTTTTTATAGAAGCATATAACTTAAAAAAAATGAAATAAAATTGAATTCTGGGAGTGATGGAGTGTACCTCTTAATTTATTTATCCCGTCCATAAGTGGAAAGTTTGATGCGCCACTGTAGACGCATGTGCCACTAAAAAGTGACTGCACTGTGTTCATTCGCTTTTTATTAGGTTCTACTATTTAAGTTATAAGCTCTTATCGTGCCTAAAATGATTAGCAAATTTCACCTATAGCGGCTCTTAGTCTATAAATCCAATCTTAATCAAGCCATTGGCAAAAAACCCCTTATATTTTTATACTCACCCCTGCCTACCACCCCTTTGTACCCCAAGCAGCGTTCCGCCCCTGGAAATTTTACTTAGTTACGTCATGACCTACTTACTCCCAAATTTTGGTGCACTATCTCCATCATGAGCGTCACAAAAAAATAATAAAACCGCGACTTTGACCCCTTATATCTACCCTCGTCCCCCACTCTGATTTTCAGTTCTGGGGATTTTACTTAGTTATGTCATGGTCTACTTATTCCCAAATTTTGGTGCAGTATCTCAATCACGAACGTCGCAAAAAACGCCTTATATTTTTTATATTCACCCCTACCCCCATCCCTTTGTTGGTCACGCAGCGTTCCACCCCTAGAGATTTTACTTAGTTACGTTATGACCTACTTATTCCCAAATTTTGGTGCACTATCTCGATCATGAGCGTCACAAAAAAAATAAAGTTCGCGACCTTGACCCCTTATAGGTACCCTCGTCCCCCACTCTGGTTTCCGGCCGTTGTAGAAAGTCATGTACACAACTAACTCAACATATCCCCGTATAGTTTTTCCATATTAATTATCACGCACAAAATCCTATCTCAGCTCTTATACTATTAGTTTTAGGCTGCCTCTCTAGTTGAGATATCATAGTTTGATAGAAGCTAAATTTGGGTCATCGTTGACAAGAGAACCCCGTGTTTCGTGCATCTAACAAAGGTAATTAGTTTTACTTTCGTCAGCGATTTTTTATCATTTCCAAATTATATTGTTTACAATTGGTAAATTATTATCGAAAATTAGTAGTCCACTTGTGTAAATATAATAACAAATTATTTCATGTGATCTTCGGGGTGATAAAATTATACTGTTTTATATCGGATATTAATTCTGTCTTCTTCTTCTTCTTCCTTTTTTTTGGGTTTCGATTTTTTTTAATCATTTACCCAGTACATGTTATTGGTTATGCGCGTCTTGCTCAAGGCAATACACAACCAGGTGTCCTGTCAACTTCAGATCTATTTTTTTATCTTTGGTCCTGTGTGGGATATTAATTCTGAATATTTGGTATTGAGCAGTCTATATAAAAACTTAGTTTGAGTTTGACTGAATTTCAAACTGTTAGTTAAATATATAGGCTTGCTTAGATAACATAGAACATAGGCTTAAGTAGATCAGTGATTCTACTCTTAATGTCCTAAAGGTGGGTTTATTACCCCTATTGAACAAATCAAATTCAGTAGTGCAAAGGTAATCAAAACGTACCTACCTTACATCTGTTGTTTATATCTCCGCTACCACAAATTGCATGGTGGGCATTAGAGTCGACTCGTCACTGGGCAATTATGGAAGGGTCAAATAAGACAGGAGTAGACTACAGATATAAGACTTTTATCAATAATATTTATGTGAAAGCAGTTTCAATACATTTAGGAGAAGAGAAAACTGTTCCCGCTAAGAAGAGGTATTCGACAAAGAGTCACCAAGTCACAGCTGTAGTTCAATTTAGCGATAGTAAAGATTTTTAAAATGCTGAACTGGAGGGAATACGATATAAATATTATGTAAGGATGAACAATCTCAGATGCAAACACGATATCATCATTAGGGCTTTTCATTTCGGGTGCAATATTTGCCGCTCTTCCTTAGAGCTCTCGGATTCGCTTATTGCGGTGAATCACTCCGCATTCCACTTGTATGTTGTCAATGTTTGTTGTATGACTTGGCTTTCATTACAATTTTCTTCCACTCATTTCGATATGTGCATAGTTACCTCCAGTTTCTCATTTCCAGAATTTTGATGTCTCTCATGACCTGGTCCTCCCATCTCTCTCTAAGTCTTCCCCTTGGTCTTTCAGTTTCTGGTTTCCATTTCCAGCTGGTAATCTTCTTAATCAGTATAATCAGAGGATAAGTTCTTGTCCTTCAGAAACCTATGGTATCTCCAGTATGTTTTGTTGCCTGCTAGTATTCGTTCCGTTACTTCTTCACTTTTCTTGTTTTGGCCATTCACTATTACTCCCAAATATTTAAATTGTTGGACCCTTTCAAAAGTGTAGTTTTCTATTTTGATTTCTCTCGTTTTTCCTTCTCTCTGCGTGTCCCCGTCATCTCAGCCTCTGTGCTTTAATAAATCTAACTATATCTTATCCCTTCATTATGTCTCCTATTTCATGGTTCATTCTTCTTCTCAATTCTCCGTTGTCCATTCTTATCGGGCCCATAATCCATCTGAGGATTTTCCTTTTGAATATTCTCAATTTTTCTTCATCTATTTTCGTGATGCACATTGTCTCAGCTGTGTACGTATCTACTGGTCTGATTGCAACTCTATATTTTCAGTTTTGTATTTTTAGATAAGTTCTTGTCCTTCAGAAACCTGTGGTATCTCCAGTATGTTTTGTTGCCTGCTAGTATTCGTTCCGTTACTTCTTCACTTCTCTTGTTTTGGCCATTTACTATTATGTACTCCCAAATATTTAAATTGTTGGACCCTTTCAAAAGTGTAGTTTTCTATTTTGATTTCTCTCCTTTTTCCTTCTCTCTGCGTGTCCCCGTCATCTCAGCCTCTGTGCTTTAATAAATCTAACTATATCTTATCCCTTCATTATGTCTCCTATTTCATGGTTCATTCTTCTTCTCAATTCTCCGTTGTCCATTCTTATCGGGCCCATAATCCATCTGAGGATTTTCCTTTTGAATATTCTCAATTTTTCTTCATCTATTTCCGTGAGGCACATTGTCTCAGCTGCGTACGTATCTACTGGTCTGATTGCAACTCTGTATATTTTCAGTTTTGTATTTCTGGATAAGTTCGTGTCCTTCAGAAGCCTATGGTATCTCCAATATATTTTGTTGTCTGCTAGTATTCGTTCCGTTACTTCTTCACTTCTCTTGTTTTGGCCATTCACTATTACTCCCAAATATTTAAATTGTTGGACTCTTTCAAAAGTGTAGTTTTCTATTTTGATTTCTCTCGTCTTGTTATCTTCTCTTCTAGAGCAGAGTAGATATACCATATATGATGAATATATGATGATATGTAGATACCAACATATGATGAATATTTAGACATCATTCAAAAAATGAAACAGAAAAGAACACCTGGCCCAGATAAAATTCCCAATGAGCTAATTAAAAACGGAGGGGAAAAGTTATTAACAAGCATCCATAACCTAGTAGTTAGAATATGGGAAGCAGAAGAAATGCCCGAGGATTGGAAAGAAAGCAGAATTATACCAATATTTAAGAAAGGAGAAGTAACAAACTGTAACAACTATAGAGGAATATCTCTACTGAGTACAACATATAAAATTTTAACAGCCCTCATCAAACATTATTTCACTTAATTCACAGAGAAAAAAAATTGGAGACTACCAGCAAGCATTCAGAGAAGGCAGATCCACTACAGATACGATCCACATGGATACACAAACAATCTAAAAATGCCACGAACACAAAATAGAACTCCACATCCTCTTCGTAGACTTCAGACAAGCCTTTGACTGTATTGGAAGAAACAAATTATTTACTGAAATAAAAAATAAAGATATACCAGCAAAATTAATCAGATTAACAAAAATGACCCTGGATGAATCTCGAGCTAAAGTAACAACAGAAGAGGGTAGCACAAAATCAATTGCAATAGAAACAGGAGTGCGACAAGGCGATTCCCTGTCAACCACATTATTCAACATAGGAGTAGAAGGAACTGTCAAGGCCAGCAAAATTAAAGGAACTATAGCCCACTCCTCAACACAAATAGTTTCATATGCAGATGATTTAGTTATTATGGGAAGAGACAAGGAAAGATTAAAAGAAGCAGTAACAATCCTGGCAAAATAAGCACGGAAAAGAGGTCTAAAAATTAACGAAGGAAAAGCAAACATGATATAGTTGAAATTAAAGTGAACGGAGAAGATCTGAAAATAAGAAAAAAAAACAAAAGTGATGATGATTGTCAGATTTGAATATATAAATTTTTAATTCAGATCGAAAAGTTCTCGAGCCGTACCTGTCGCACTCTCTAAAAGCGCCAACAAGATAAGACAAACTAGTTTGAATTACACAAACAATTTCTACTACATCCAACATCCTCGTCTCAAATTACCAACCACCACCGAAAAGGTAGCTATAGCGTGGAGATTTTCCAAAGTCAGAGGAAATTCAGGAAAACTGTGCAGTGGAAAATTGTTATCTCGCTACGGGTCCACCGGGAAAGCTTCATAAAACCCAACTATCACAAGATCGTGTCTCGTCGTGTCGCTCCAACTCTACCGGGTGACAATTGATACGCTCGTTTGGACACAAAAGGAAGTAATTGAAAAAGTACGATTGAACAGTTGCAACATTGTTGAGAGTTGGTTAACGTGAGGCACTCCTTTATTATTTCCCGATATATGCATAGATGGCTTTAACTGGTTCGGTATTCAAACACTTCTGTTAAATTCTGTTACGTAAATTTCTAGTTTATTAATCTTTTTCGTAAGCTATTTGGACAGTTCGGGTATGTATAGTTACGATCATTGAATAGTTTACAAGCTTACGTATCTAGGAGCCAATTTTTTAAATTTTTACCTCGTTTAAACCCACCTTTTACGTCAAAGTGACATTAACAGTGGTGTATCTACAATAGGTTGATAAAAATCAAAATAATATAAATATATTTTACAAAATTTAACAACATGGATAGTATAGAATAGTTATTTATGAAACAGTTCGTGTATGAAAAAGTATGCTTTTTGCGAACGCACGCGATATTTAGAGCACGAGCGACAGCGGAGCGAGTGCTATACATCGCGTAAGTACGCCAAAAGTGCTTCACGCACAGTTTCATACAATATTTTATCTACTCTACCATAAACAAATAAAAAAAAACTGTAACTCTTCGTCACTGGAATTCATTTCTATTCTACAATTTTTAGAACTTTGACATTTAAAAATTCGAACTTCTTTCAAACCACAAAACTGTCAAATCACCATGACAACGCGAAAGTAAAGGATATTTGATTGTAGGAAAGTGTATCAAAAACAGTGCGAAAAAGTAAGTCCCATTTAAAATACATTGTTACTTCACGCACACTTTAAACACTTCACGCACTGCTATCTATAATGACAGTTTTCACAAACTAAAAACTTATATATAATATGACATAGAGTAGATAATAGTTATTTTCCTAACTAGTGCGGAAAGTGATACTTTCACGCACGAGACTGCCGTTGACTCGAACGACGCGATAGCGGAGTTCGGGCAAGCAGTCGAGTGCGGGGAAGGCACTTTCCGCATGAGTTAGGAACAATATTTTTTCTAGGGCCGTACGTTTGGAAAAAAGCCACAAAAAATAGAGTTATATCAATGTTTATTTAGAAGTGAAAATACACAAATTAATTCTTTGACAAGGTTGTCAAAACCACACTTACAATATAATGGGTTACCACGACGACGATATTGGTTTCCATGACGATTCAAAACCATTGTAATTGTCTACTGATCTGACTTTTAAATATTATGTCAAAATAATTTTATTTCATCGAATTATCAGTAGTAATTGCACAAGAGCTCTAAAATTATTGAATTTTTCCCGAGTGACACTTTGACAGTTTTAATTTCAAGAGCAGAAGGCGGGTAAAATTATCTCTAAAGTGTCACGAGGGCAAAAATTCTATATTAATTTTAGAGATCGAGTGCAATTTGTTGCGATTATTTAATGAATAAAACTGTTCAAAACCAAAATTTCATTGTAATTTATTTATGTAAGTACAAATTAGTGCAATTAAACAAACAGTTGTTATAAATATTAATTTGACGGTTGAAAGTCATCACTTTTATAATTTTTAAAACATTAATTGTCATTAATGTCACTGAATGTATTTTTTCGTAGCAACGAAGGGCATCTCACGTAATATACTTGACGAC
Source organism: Diabrotica virgifera virgifera (assembly GCF_917563875.1). Taxonomy (NCBI): domain Eukaryota; kingdom Metazoa; phylum Arthropoda; class Insecta; order Coleoptera; family Chrysomelidae; genus Diabrotica; species Diabrotica virgifera. The sequence continues at coordinate 208,050,102 of NC_065450.1, forward strand.
GGGAAATTATCAAAAATTATCGGGTATAATATCACAAGAGAGTGAGAATAAATTGAAAATAATGCGACAGTTTTTCGAAAATTTGTTGTCTGGCAATATACACGAGAGCCCGCAGGGCTCGAGTGGCTATTGCCCAATGACAACAAATTTGAGTAAAAATGAAGCATTATTTTCTTATTTATTCTTACTGTCGTGTGATATTCCTAAGATTATTTTTTAATACGTATATTATGGATATTTTCTTAAATGTGACAATTGTCAAAACTAGGAAACTGGTTGCCATTAAACAGAAACAATCTACTTAAAAAATTCTATCGGTAATTTTCTACAGTAGATAATTCTCAGTATAATTTTAATCTGATTGGACGGAATTAAACATGTGATCAAATATCTTACTATACGATTAGAAGTTAAAATCATTAAAAAATAATCGATTTAATTTAGATTTCTGTAGCTTTCTATTGGTCAGAATCTCCTATGAATGAAATAATCAGTAGTAATTGCACAAGAGCTCTAAAATTATTGAATTTTTCCCGAGTGACACTTTGACAGTTTTAATTTATATATTTTTTAATATTTATAAATTATGTCAAAAGTGGTAAACAAAAGAAAGTTTTTTTAAATGCTTTAAAAACGTTGGAATGAGTTTTCTCTAAAAAGGTGCTTCATTTTTTGGTTATTTCACGCTGAAATATTAGATTTTTAAATTTGACTAATATGAACCTAATTGTCATTTCTGCTTCTGCTGAGTTTAAAAACCTTATACATAAACTATTTTTTCTCACATTTTTGTAAGCTATATTTTGCTTATTTTTTTTCCTGACTTATTTTGAACGTATGTTTTTTTCATTTTATTTTTCTTCCAATTGCGCACTTATTTTGAACGTATGTTTTTTCACCCCCAAGAAAGGGTGAAACTCACCCCAGGGCAAAATCGGCACAATATCGGTTCTTTAAAATTTGAAGCAAAAACCGTTAGTAAATGGACAAGGACGCTATTCCAAAGTTTCAGCATTTCTTCCTTTTGCCAAACTACTAATGTCAAGCAAAATATTCTTTTTTTAAGTCTTTTGCTGCCTTTTTTAAGATCTCAGCGGGGATACCACGTTCTCATGCCCTTTTGTTATTTTTTAGGTCTCTTATTATTGCTTCAGAGTTGATTACTCGCACGCACTCTTCTTCTTGTAGCAAATTCTCATTTCCCTCTAGTTTCCCTTCTTGGTCTATATTTAACATATCGTCAAGTATTCCACCCATATTTTCAGTAGTTTCTCTTCGGCAGGCCGCACATCAAAGAAACATGAAACGTAACTCACGTTTCATGGAAATAAAACACTGCTAAACAAATAGACGTCCGGCCATTCATGAAACGTTCCGAAAATAAAAATGTGTTATGGGCATGAATCACACTCGTTTCATTGGTAGGCGGACTTCAAGATTTGTTTAGCCGTGTTTAAGTTTCATGAAACGTGTTTTACGTTTCATGTTTCATGTTTTTCGTTTCATGTTTCGTTGGTGTGCGGCTTGCCTTAGAAGTACAAGTTCGTTGTTTTTGTAAAACTTTGTATTATTTTTTTAGTTTACCTGGATTTCTTAAATTTTGGTAGACATTTTTTACCTCTTTCTTTATGTATGTTTATGTAAGTATAGTCCATTATTTCACGGTTTTTGCTCCAAATTTTAAAGAACCGCTTGGATTGACATGAAATTTGGCATACGTATAGCTTACATGTCAAAGAAAAAAGTGATATTGTGCCGATGTGTGCTTTTGCCTTGGGAGTGACTTTCACCCCCTCTTAGGGGTGAAAAATATAGGTCCAAAATAAGTTCGGAAATGGGTAAACTGACTAATTTTAAGTAACTTTTGTTCTTTAGAGCTTTTTTGCCAAGTCAACACTTTTCGAGTTATTTGCGAGTAAATATGTTCATTTTTCAACAAAATAACCACATTTTTAGTCGGTTTTTCGCAAATAACTCAAAAAGTATGTATTTTGTCGAAAATACGTTCTTAGCAAAAATATAGCCTATAAAAAAGTAAAAAAAAAAAGGTGTACGCGTTAAGTCTCTGATAGCCAATGAAAAATTGATTCATATTCACCAAATTTCAAATAGAATACTTCGACGTGAAATATACAAAAAATTAAGCACTTTTTGGGGAAAACCCATTTTAACTTTTTAAAAGTGTTTAAAAAAAATTTTATTTCTGTTTTTACAAAAAGTTTCTAGCATTAAATTTAAGCAAGTTACGCTCAAAATAAACTTGGTCCCTTTTGTTTTTGCAAAAAAAAAATCGGGAAGACCACCCTCTAATTAGCAACTTAAATGAAATTAATCGTTACCGCTCCACAAATTATTTTTCTTATGTTGTGTTTATATGATCTGTAAGTTTCATCGGTTCAAAGTGCTTATTTTTAAAAAATTTGGTTTCAAAGTAAAATTTTTAAAAATTTAAATTTTGAAAAATATGCTATTTTTCAAAATAACTTAAAAATTGTTAGAGATACCAAAATTCTCGAAAAACAAAAAAAGTCAGATTTGCTTTTCTGAATATCATGTATTTTTTGTTTTTTTGTTAGACAAAAATTATTAAGATTTGGTGTTTCTAAATTTGCATACATTCGTGATCAGTGACTCGTTCAACCCCTTTTAACTACATCCCTTTCAATAATAACAACTTTGAACTGATGAAACTTACAAATCATATAAAAAATATATACACGAGCCAAGAAACTTGTGAAGTCGTAACGATTAAGTTCATTTAAGATACTAATTAGGGGGTGATTTTCTCGATTTTTTTACCAAAAACGAAAGGGAATAACTTTATTTTGAGCGTAACTTTTTTAATTTTGATGCTAGAAATTTTTTTTATAAAACAAAAATGAAGCTTTTTTTAAACACTTTAAATAAGTTGTGATGAGTTTTCCCCGAAATGTGCTTCATTTTTGGTTATTTCACGTTAAAGTATTCCATTTGGAATTCGACGAATATGAACCTATTTTTCATTAGCAATAACTCTGCTTCTACTAGGTGTAGAGACGTGATATGTACACCATTTTTTTTTTAATTTTTTACAGGCTATATTTTTGTTCAGAATGTTTTTTCGACAAAATACTTACTATTTGAGTTATTTGCGAAAAACCGTCTAAAAGCGTGGTTATTTTGTTGAAAAAATGAACATATTCACTGCCAAATAACTCGAAAAGTATTAACTTAGTGAAAAACTGTATAGAACAAAAGTTACTTAAAATTAGTCAGTTTATCCATTTCCTGACTTTCTTTGGACGAATATTTTTTCACCCCCAAGAGGGGGTGAAAACCACCCCCAGGGCAAAAGCACATATCTTCACAATATCACTTTTTTTCTTTGACTTGTTAGCTATGTGTATGCCAAATTTCATGTCAATCCAAGCGGTTCTTTAAAATTTAGAGGTTTTGCAATATTTTACCGTTAAAGAACGGACTAACTAGTAGTACTTACTTATTTTGTAAAAATTCTATTAATTTTTCGTGCTTGTTTTATCGAACTCCTTTTCAAAATCTATAAAAGATAAATATGCGTCTTTACGTGATCGCGACATTTTTGCATGATCACAATGACATTAAACAAGTCCTCCACACACCGTTCCTGAAACCAAATTATTCTGAACCAATCGTCTTTTTCTAAGCTATTATTTCCTTTCTAAGATTTTGAGTGTTTCGTTATATTGCCGCTTGTATATTCCTCTTTGGTAATAATTATTCTCGACTGTAAATAGGTATTTGTTTTTTGTAACTTTGGTCACGTCTCATATTTCACTTTTGTAGATATTAATGAGTTACAATTAAATGTATATGTTATAGTCAAAGCCCGAATTTCAGGCACTCCTAGGTTTGACTAGGCAATCCTCAGGTCTGACTGACGGTCTTAGTCAAAGCCCGAAATAAATTACAGTTTCGGCCTTTGACTAGTCAAACCTAGGAGAGACTACGTTGGTCGGGCAAAGGTCGAAATTCAATTTTATGAAATCGGGGTTTGACTAGTCAAATCCCGATTAGCTATTAAAATGTAGTAATTTGTTAGATTAGTTTTAATAAAACGTCATTTTTTAATTTTTATTTATTATTTTTGTATTCACGTAATTAAAATAAAAAAATTAGTGTTTATTCTCACATGTTGAGGAACTATGGGAGTTGCACAATATGTTACACCTTTGACATTTACATAATTTTGAAGAGCATTCCTTATTGCAGTAGCATTTTATCAAGCCTTGTCCTCCAAATTTAGAATCTTTTATACTAATTTCTCTTAGAGACAGCTTAACGTCTGGAACATATTCGAAATTTAAAAAATCTCTATGCATTCTCTTATCTGATTTCTTGAAAAATGTGTGTTTATTGTTCCGTATTTTGTACTAACTTTATATAAACCGTCAATTATTTTTTTATCTTGTATGATACCCATAATATTTCGAGCATCTCCTTTTGCTCTGTCAAATCTGGGGATAGGTATTGTTACAGTTTTTCCGATCGAAATTGGAGGAAATTTTTTTTACTTAATTGTTTCATAGCATTAGCCTGGGCATGAAGATCTTCCTTTATCTATTTTTTTATATCTTTTCTGTCTATGCACAATGCATGCATGTAACTTTTCTTTCAAAACCTTCATAGTATGCACCAAGTATGTCAGCCCACACAATATGTATTATCTGATTAAAAATTATGCACGTATGTGCGTCAGAGCTCTCTTTTTGGCAAATAAAATTCTTTGACAATTTTCTTCCTCTCCTAGTGACGGTCCAGGGGCTTCGTTAGTATTATGGAGATCCTGAGTTATTTCTCCGATTGCAATATCTTCTTTCACAGTTGACGATGGCATTCCCATTCCATCTGTTTATGTTAAAATAAAATTCATATACATACTTAGTCAAACCAAATTATGTGTAAATAATTATAATCAAACTCCATTAGCTCAACTCAGACGCATTTTGACAGATTCAGAGTAGAAAATGTACAACACAAAATTTCCTACCACACAATATTAACAGTTCAAATAAAGTTTCATTAAAAAAAGAAGAATTATTAGAAATATTGGGAGTGTATACTAAACTCCTACAATTTTGTGGAACCTATTTCCTCAAAATATCTTTATTCTGTATAAATAATTTAATAATATTTTTAAATATTTATTGTTAAATAATTTTGTCACCTCTGCATACTATCACGTCTATTATTTAACGCTTATTCTGAAGAGGTCATGCGAGAAACTCTGGAAGATGAAACAATAGGCATAAGAGTAAAATGGAGTCTTAGTTAACATCAGATATGCAGATGATACGGTAATAATAGCCGATAGTTTACAAGACCTGCAAAGATTCATGAGTAAAATAGTAAGGTGTAGTAGGGAGTACGGACTTTCTCTCGATATCAAAAAGACGAAGTTTTTGAAAATTAGTAAAAACAACCATAATAGTAAATAAGTACACTTACCTAGGAACACTTATAACAGAAAATAATAACTTCACTGCAGAAATCAAAGTCAGAATCGAAAAAGCACGTTCTAATTTTATGAAAATGAAAAAGGTCCTATATAGCAAAGATTTAACATTAGCTCTTAAAGTACGCCTAACAAAATGTTACGTATACAGTGTACTAAACTATGAAGTGGAATCATGGACGTTAAATGTGGAGACAATGAGACGACTTAACGCCTTTGAAATGTGGACCTATAGAAGAATTATGAGGGTTTCCTGGGTAGATAGGGCTACGAACAACGAGGTACTGAGAAGAATAGGTAAAGAGAAGGAAGTTGAACTTACAATTAAAGAAAGAAAACTACAGTATCTCGGACATGTGATGCGGGGCGAGAAGTATGAAAGATAGATGGCAGAAGAAGCATCGGAAGAAGACGAATTTCATGGCTGAAGAACCTGAGAGAATGGTTTGGATGCAGCTCAAAACAACTATTTAGAGCTACTGCCTCAAAAATTAAAATAGCTATGATGATTGTCAACCTCCATAGCGGAGATGGCACCTGAAGAAAAAGAAGAAGAAGAAGAAGAATTTTATCATTTGTTTTAGCGTAAACAAATTATAATTACGGAAATACGGAACAATAAACACACTTTTTTCAAGAAATCAAATAAGGGAATGCAAAGAGAATTTCCTTAATTTCGAAGATGTTCCAGACGTTAAGCTGTCTCTAAGAGAAATTAGTACAAAAATTCTAAATTTGAAAAACAAGGATTTATAAAATGTTACTGCAATAAGAAATGCTCTTCAAAATTATGTAAATGTAAAAGGTCTAACGTATTGTGCAACTCTAAATGCCAGCATGCCCATGCCTCAACATGTAAGAATAAACACTAATATTTAGATCTGAATTACGACATTATAAAAATAATAAACATTAAAATTAAAAAATGACGTTTTACTAAACCTAATCTAACAAATTACGACATTTTATTAGCTGATCGGGGTTTGACTAGTCAAACCCCGATTTCATTAAATTAAATTTCGACCTTTGCCTGACCAACTTAGTCTCTCCTAGGTTTGACTAGTCAAAGGCCGAAACTGTAATTTATTTCGGGCTTTGACTAAGACCGTCAGTCAGACCTGAGGATTGCCTAGTCAAACCTAGGAGTGCCTGAAATTCGGGCTTTGACTATAACATATATATGATATTCTTCTTTATTTCAATTGCTTTTAATATAGTTTAATTATAGTTCACTCGCTTATTTTCTTTGTATATCGTAGTATTTAGCAGCTTGTCCTAGACTGAACGACATGTCCAGACTTCCTTTTTCATGTCCTCATATATTATGTAAATTATGCCCTATTTAACTTTTTAGTGGTGTTTTGTTTTTGTTCATTATCAAACTTTTATTTTAATATTTTGTTACTCCACTACAGAAAAACCAGTCCTGCAGTTGATCCCTTACCATTTTTTCAGTGCGTTATTAATTTTGACGTCATATTTTGACGTCGGATTTTAAGAATGTCGCAAATCATTACATGATATTTTATTTAAATTTGACAGTTATCAGAATATACAGCGTGTCTACTTAAGTTGGAAACATATGGGAAACTTTTTTGTTGTTCATTTTACAAAAAAAAGTTATTCTTTATAAAAACTTCTGCATGCTCTAAAACCTAAGATTCAATCATCATATATCAAATGTTGTCAATATTATACGAGGTATGTCAAAAAATATGAACTTCGTTCAAGAGTAAATTACCTTTATTTTTCTCAATATCGAAAATTCTTATTATGAAAAGTTGTTTGGAAATAAAAACTAAGATCAAATATAAAATTACATGCTTCTGATTGGAAAAAAATATTTTCCAAATTTTTCTCAAATTTATTGATACCAACTTCGTTTTTATTTATTACACATACGATAACTCTTTTATTATTACTTTTACGAAAAAAGGTATTCTTTATAAAATGCTCTGTATGTCCTCAGACCGAAGATGCAATCATCAGATATCACGTTTTATTAATTTTGTACGAGGTATGTCAAAAAATATGAATTTCACTCAGGAGTAAAATGCCTTTATTTTTCACAATATTGAAAACGGTTATTAAAAAAGTTGTTTAGAATTAAAAACTATGTTTCATTATGCAATTACATCCTTCTAATTGAAATATTGTGAAATATAAAGGTACTATAATCTTGAGGAAATTTCATATTTTTGACACACCTCGTATAAAATTAATAAAAGTTGATATATCATGGTTGTGTCTTAGATTTTAGACCATGCAAAGCTTTTTATGAAGAATAACTTTTTTTCGTAAAATGAATAATAAACGAGTTATCATATTTGTAATAATTAAAAACGATGTTGGGTATCCATAAATTTGAGAAAAATTTTTTTTTCAATTAGAAGCATGTAATTGCATATTTAATCTTAGTTTTTAATTCCAAACAACTTTTTATCATAAGAATTTTCGATATTGAGAGAAATAAAGGTACTTTACCCTTGACCGAAATTCATATTTTTTTACATACCTCGTATAATATTGAGAAAATTTGATATCTGATGATTGAATCTTAGGTTTTGGGGCATGCAGAACTTTTTATAAAGAATAACTTTTTTTCGTAAAATTAATAATAAAAAAAGTTTCCCATATGTTTCCAACTTAAGTAGACACGCTGTATATTAAATATAATCTTCAATATTTATACAAATGTTTGCCAGAATATTAATATTTAAAATATTTTAATGTAAAAATTAATAAATATAAAGTCAAATTTCACTATACAATGCCCGAATGACATGAAATACGTCTTTATATTTACGTCGCTGAAAAATACTAATCTAGAAATTATAATTGTCATTTTACCATATTATATTGTGAAAATACTGTCACGATCGATTTCTTTTTGTGTAAAATTATCTTTATTTGCATCATTGATTGGTTATCTATTTAGAGTATTGTAATCCCCAACCAATTATTGAAGTTATACTTCTTTACCGGCGATAGAGGGTGAATTTTTATATGGTAAAACCTAGCGACCGGGCGCATGCGCATTATAACTTTGTTCTGATTGGATGTTCAAATGACATGTCAAAAATTATTCAATATGGCGGCTGTGGCACAGCTGTAGTTAGATTATTTATGGTTGTTGCGTTTTAAAATTTGTGTGAAAAGAAACAACAAACAAAAGTTAGTTAATAGTTATACTGCCTTTTTAAATAGTTTTCATATACCTATATTTTTGGACTTTTGGACTATTTTGGACAAGGAAAACTCATTCTAATTTATTAAGTACCTAGTTTTTATTATAATCATATTGTAATTATACATTTGGGTTAGGTTGAAATACATACATTTATTTTCTCAAGAATGCGGATTTTAGAGAGAAATCCCAAATTAGGTTCGATTTTTATTTTTAAATTATGATTTTTTGGCGTAGATTTATTTATCTAGTAGGTATGTAATGCTTTGATTTACATACTTAATTTGATTACCAACAAAAGTTCTACCAATCTTCATCTAATATATTGTTTTCTTACTGTTTTGTTATATTTTTATATTTTCTTCCACAAAATTTAAACTACATAATTTAATTTTCAAAACAACTGTCAAACAGTAAAACGTTCAGTTACCGTATTTTTCCACATGATGAATAATGTGGGATTGGACGAGTGAGTCTACGCTTCGATTACGAATCAAGGCGCCACGAAATTCACGGGTTCAATTCCCGATGCAAGTTTTATTTTTTTATTTTTTTATGCATGTTATGATTGTAAGTATATTTGTTATATAATTTTTTTTCAGAAAATGCGTATTTAAAATTTTTGCCAACAATTATTATCGTTCAGAAATCATTTTTTCTTTGTGGCATTTTTCAATGTGTTTGTGTGCGTTTTATTCTTTTATTTTTTTAAATTTTTGGTATTGTCTTAAAAATCAGATAATATGTAGTAGAAGTATAACTTCTTACGTGCGTACAAAGTACACACACATTCTTGTTCATCTATAAATTATTTTAATATGCAAATATCCGTTAACGAATACATAATTTTCTAAGTTAAAGGTACCTATAATAATCATAGAGGTACGTTTTTTCTGTCACTTCCAACTGTAATGCGTTAGAAAGAATTCGATAATCTGTGACGCAAAAGGGTTTGGGATGATCTGTATAACTTTGTTTATGTTAATAGTTATTTAACCAACAACTGTATTAATAAGGGCGATTAACAATTGAGATATTTCAACGCGTGAGCGGAGTGAGCGCGTTAATGTTCGAGATTGTTAATCGCCATTTTAATTCACGAGTTCGTTACAAAACTTTTCCGTCGACCGTACTTTTCAGAAATAAAGATATATCCATCTTTTGATTTTTCAAATACACAGAATTTTAAACAATACAGTAAATAAAGACAGATAGTACTGTACTAACAGCGGCTACTTGATTTTAAATTTTTTAGTCAAAATATAAATAGGTATATGTTTGGTTGCCTACACCACAGGTCACTGCCAATCACAGAGCGTTTAATTAATTTATGCAAGCAATGTATGTTGTGTTGCCTATAATGAAATCGTTCATTAATAGAAAATCATTCATTACTAGGGGTAATTAATCAATGATTTTGAGGGTGTTAAAATTGATCAGAAATGGACGGTCGACGGAAAATTATATTTTCGATCTTAACACAGAGTTGAAACTAAACGGTTGAACAGTTTCGGAATGCAATATGGAATGTTTGCAAATACTGTCTAATAGACCTAGGAAGACACTTTGAAGTAGAAAACAAAAAAAGGTAAATTTCACAACGAACGTATCACTAAGATACGTTAAAGTTCAACTTCTAAATGTGTTCATTAAGTAATATACGCCGAAACACTCCCCGACATCACGTAACAAAAGACAACATTGTTATTTCGTTAGTTTATGAGATCAAAACCGCACCTTTTGGCGCGATACACGTCCTCGAAGTGTATAACAAAACACGCTTCAAAACCCTCAAAGAAACGCAAGTTTTCGTTCATTAAGGGTTAATGTCTTCGTCAACGAAAGCCGAAGAAAGCTGAAACATCTTAACTCGGCGAAACAAGGCGGGGAATAATAAATTTTCAACCCTTTTGCCAACATAAATTCTCAAAGAAGGTGTACATAGGCCTCGACAAGAATGAATTCCAAATATATAATAATTAAATTCAAGATCTAAGTAATGGGGCTCCCTGAAATATTGGTCGATCTGCCAGCGGCGTACATCTCTAATTGGGAAACAATAACAAATTATCTAATTTAAATTTATAATATCATAATTTTAAAGAAGTGTGTTGGAATACATGAGATATAGAAATTTACAGCAAAAAACAACCAAGTGTTTTACTCTAAGCTCCCGGAACGAATCATGGTCGGTGACAAAGGCTGTCGTCGATGGTATTGTTCAAGCTATCTATATAGTGTAATAGGTAAGATTTGTAGCTTTCTTTGGGTTGTTCTTCTTTAATATTAGGCCGGCAGCTGGTGTTTTCTGGTAATTAAATATGTAGTTAAAAATATTTATTTACACTTAGGTAAATACCGTTAAAGCAGGACATAATATTGTATGTGTTAAAATTAATTTTATCAATTTTTTAATAACATTTAACCTCTCAGGGACCTCCCTCTTACCGCATGCTTGCATTAATAACTGATGTAGAATAGCTTTTATAATTAATCTTGTTATTGTTAGAATTACTGATACTAAAAGAACTTTATAAAACACAGTTAGATCTAAAATTACTTTAGGTATACAGTTCAAAACTTTTAAAATTCAGCACAAAATGCAAGCATGTCCCCGCTCTTTTCTTATTAACAATACAAAATCTAAAAATATTTTTTTAACCGAGTCTTTTCATTAGTACACTTATGCTTGGAAAATGAATTGCACAACACAACAATTAAAATACTGATACACTTAACTCATTTTCTCCTTCTTCCGTATTTTCTTCGTCACTATCATCGCCCAATTCAATAATAAATTTATTTCCACCATTAATGTGGAAGTGCCCAATCTTCTTATAATATTCTTCCACTTTGATCACTTTGGCGATTCTTTTCTGCCAGTCTACTTTGGTAATATTGGCTACTTCTTTTTTAATTATCTCAATTAACTTTTTGTCAAATTTAGGAAATGTATTTGAACGCCTTATACTTGGTTTTAATTGTACCCAAATTAACTCAATAGGATTGAAAACACAAAAGTAGGGGGGAAGTCTCAATATAGTGTGTCCATGCTTTTCGGCAATACTCTCTAGAGCGTATAATTTTCTAAATTGCTTCGTGTGTAGAACTTCAATAAGTTGTTTTTTGTGTAAAAATCTTCGAAATACAAATCATTTTCCATTAAAAACTTTTGCAGGTCAGCTTTCTTTGAAGATGTATTTGGTATTTTAGTGAGCTGTCGGGAATGATAGGAAGCGTTGTCAAGCACTATTACGCTGTTTTTCTCCAAGTTTGGGATCAGCGAGTTTTCAAACCAATCTTCAAAAATGTCAGCTTCCATATTCTTGTAGTAGTCAACGTTACAATCTTCCATTTTCTTCCCACATAATTTTAAAGCATTCGGAACCCATCCCTCACTTCCTCCGCAATGTACAATAATTAGCCGCGAGCCTTTATTTGCAGGCATTTCTGGCATGCACAATGCACATGCTTGAACCACCTGTCCATCCATTCTTTACTGTATCGTGGGTACCATACCAAGTTTCATCTAAATAATAAATTCTCCTATTTTCTTGCCTATATTTAGTAATTTCTTCTAGGTACATATTACGTCTGTTGACTATTCTTTGGCTTTCCATAATTGCTTGAAGTTTATTTATTTTTTTGAACTTAAAGCCCATTTTTTTATCCAATTTTGAAGAGTTTTCTCACAGCAGTTCATATTTCGACCGGTTGTTTCCAATTTCTTTCTTATTATTTCTATTGTAGGTATTTCATTGCTTGTGTAGCAGTCGTATATTGTGGTTTTCAATAGTTTTACAAGTGAAGGATTTAAAGGTCTTGAAAATTTGTAGTCACATCGTTTCTTGCGATGATAGGGTTCATTTTTAACTATTTTATATACAGTAGAAAGTGGAATTTCTGTTAAATCAGAGGTGGCTTGTGCCAATAGGGTTTCATCGAAGCCGAATTTCGTACGTAGATTTTTGTATACATTCAGACATACTTGCTGTGTTTCTGCATTTAAATGCATTTGAGGCTTCTTTACGAGCTCTTTTTTTTAGTAATTACATTCACACTAGCATTGGCAATTTCTACAATATCAGCGTTATCGTAAGCGATATTTACATTATCCCACGGGCGTCACATCACTATTCACATTAATTAAATTGCAATAATCAACACTTGACACTCTCCAAACGAAATACTAAACCAATATTCAAAATAATTACAACAAACAAAACACTCGTATCACTTAACACACGTACACTCCAGTACTAATACACTGCTGGCTACCGAACTAAAACTAAGGTTTTGCACGAAACTTGTGAAGAGATATGCGGGAGGTCTGGCCGTAAAAACACAGATGCTTCCAAAGGGCCGCTTCTTAAACGTTTGACCTAACATCTATATTTGAAGAATATCATATTTCACTGGCTTAAAGCTATTCTACAATATTTTTACTTGGACAATACACCCACCTAAACTTTAGCAGAGAGGATTTCTCTGACCGGTTATGGTTAACTCCGGGAGCTGTATATTTAGGGTAGTTTTACAGTGTAATTTAGGATTAGTGATACGAAGAAAAAAGACAATGTTGTAGTGCGGGATAATAAAACTTGCACTGCAGGATACCAGACGCATGGAGAAACAGCATAATGATACCAAGATGTTCAAGAAAGGAGACAAAGAAGACCCCAACAATTAAAGAGGTATAAATCTACTGAACACCGCACTTAAGCTAACCACACAAGTCCTAACCAACAAAATCAATAAACTAACAACTTTATCAGATGAACAACAAGGATTCAGATCCGGAAGATTCTGCGTAAACGCCGTATTTGTACTAAGTCAAATCACAGAAAAGGCCATCGAGTACAATAAACCAGTATATCTATGTTTTGTAGACCTGACAAAGGCTTTCGGTAGCATCCAAGTCGAAGACGTCTTACACCTACTGTATAGAAGAAACACTCCAATAAATATTATACGAAGAGAAGACGAAGTCGAAGTATTATACGAAGAAATAGTCGAAGACGTCTTACACCTACTGTATCGAAGAAACCTACCAATAAATATTATACAAACCATCGAAAACCATCTACTTCCATAATCGAATACAGACAAAGATTAATGGAAAACAGTTTATACCAGTACAAAGTGGAGTCAGACAAGGTGACTCATTAAGCCCACTGGTCTATATAATGGACGAAACTATAAAATGGACTATAATAATGGACGAAATAATAGAAGCAGTATGTAAAGGTCATGGTTACATAATGGTGAACAAAGAAATCCAAATATTATGTTATGCAGACGACGTCGCATTAATCGCCGAGACAGAAGACGATCTCCAAAAATTAACACACATCTTCAAAACAACAGCCAATAAATACAATATGGTAATATCAGCAGAAAAACAAACGGATGACATCTAAATACCCATTACGATGTAAAATCGAAATCGATGGAAAAATAATAAAGCAGGAAGAAAGGTTTAGATATCTGGGAATAGATTTGATATAACTAGTTACGGATATGTTGAAGAAGAAGTACGGCAACAAAACTTAAAAGCAAGTAAAGTGGCTGGATCCCTTAATGGCACACTCTGGAAGAACAAACACCTAAGACAGGAAACAACAAAGTTGAAAATACTTCGACGAATATCAGAGAAAAGTCTGTTGGATAGGGCAAGAAGCGAAAACATAAGAAGAGCATGCAATGTAGAAGACATAAATGGATGGGTGAGATAAGGGAAACAGGAGTGGAACGAACATATTAGTAGAATGGCAGAGGATAGGATACTATGAATAGCACGAGATAAGTCACTAAATGGACGAAGAAGTATTGGCAGATCAAGAAAAAATGGTGCGATAATTTAAACAATTTAGGAGGATGATATTGAAGAAGAAACATGCTTTAAAGCCTATATACAAAAGGAAGAGGAAGAAGAAGAAGAAGACAAGGTTTTGTTTTCATTTTAGGTAGGTTAGAGAAAGTATGTCTGGGAGACAGTTGAAGAAGAGAATTGACTAGGAATTAGTTTGGAAGGTCAGAAGCAAGTGAGAAGATAAAAATAAGGGAACGAAGAAAATTTTAAAGAACTCAATTGTCAAAATTGTGGAGGAGTAAAATCAATTTCATAGATTACAAAGAAAAAATTGGAAGTGTTTGTTTTACAGTGAGTCCTGGAAAAGATTGAAGATAGCTGAGTTATTTGCTCTCCTGATTTTACGTGGCTCGAAAATTTTATGAGCCTACGTTTGGTCTGAATGAGACAAACGATTGGGGTTTTCAGTCCGATAAATTTTGAACTAATTTTGGAACAAAAATTATATTTTTTTTATCAAAAAAAAAATTATCATGGATAAATTTTCGTGGTGTAAGAAGTTGAGTACTCTTACTTTGCTTCTCGCTTATTTCTTTCACCATATCAATACTTGCCCATTGTTACTTCTGCAGCATCTTGTACCTCCCACAAATTTTTGAAAAAGTGTACGTAAATAAAAAGTTACATAATCAGTTGTTAAAAGGTACCTTTCAAATTAACTATTGTTAAGTTAAGAATATTTTTTACCGTATATTTTGTTCATACCCATGAAAGGGTTAAAATCCCAATTGAAAAACCGAGGTGAGATTCCATTTCTACGTCACTGAAGTCGAGCGGAAATTCATGCCGAAAATGAGAAGAATAATAAACAGAGTCGTAAAGAGACCGAGAGAGCCCATAAACGTTGGGCCGTATTACTATATATTTTATTATATAGGGTCGGTCGGTCGATGGGCGCTTTTGTGATAGAGATCCAATAAATGCAAGCCAGAGGCCCATCTGTATGTGTGCGGCCCCGGCCCAACAAAAATTTAGCCCTGCCGGTCTAGCCACGCAGGATGAATATGAAGTGTTGTATGAATCGCAAACACTATCCGGTGGATTCGCGTAAAAAATGCCGATGGTCAAAGGGTGGATTTTCACTGAATCATAAAATATCGTAATTTTTTTGCAAAGCGAAATAATTCTGTCATTTGATTTCGGACTGTAAGACACTATAAACGGAGATATAGTTGTTCCATTTTATCTTTGCCCATGAAAGATTCTAGAACGTATCCTTTGAAGTCTTATGAACAATCAAGAATAGCGCAGGAATCTCTTGAGGTGATTAAAGACGGATCATATAATGTCATTTTTATTGGAGTGAGCCTTAGCAATTTTCAAGATATGAAGAAATCTGGATTAGATATCACATCATTTTTCAAGAAATCCAGGATTCCAAGTATAACCCCCGCAAAAATGAAAGAAAAATCACCAAATAATCAAACTGATAAAGAAAATTCCTCAAAAGTCCTTTACCTGAAACTGATGCAGACAGCATTACCGATTTAAATGAAGATGTGGAAAATGTTTCGATGTATTCTGCTTCGACGGAAGATTTAGAAGAAGATCCAAAATCATATATTTATTTTGAAGATATGTACCCGGAATTTGTTTCAAGTCAGCCTTTAGCGAACTATTGTTAACAAAATAATGTCCCAACTGAAGTTTCAGAAGTAGTGGATCAAGCGAAAGAATTGGAAGAAAGCAGGATGGAATCTTCGAAATCGTTTTTTAGCAAATATTTCGAGAGTCCTTCAAAAGAAGAAACAGTAGATCGGGAAAAGTTGAATATTAGCAATGAAAGTATGGATTAATCTTGTGTTCAGTTTCTAGGAAGATCCAAAATATTATTGAAGAATTTATTGATGTAGTTGAGCAGTTCATTGGCACTAACCAAGATACAATATCAGTAGAATATCAACAAAATCGAAGTTTGAAGAGAAAATCTTCAGAACTTACTATTTCGGAATATTTCGGAAAATCTGAAGAACCAAATGAAAATTATTGCATAGAATGTAAGAAGAATATTCCGCTTGAAGATTTTCTCGATCATGGTGACTATCATGTTGCCAAAAGACTGCAAGAAGAACTTAATAAACCTAGCAGTACAAACAATACGTCAGCCAAAAATTCCATCATTAAAGTTAAAGGTAAAAAACCGGCTAACGGAAACATCACCAAATTTTTTAAGAGGTTATAGATTTTCTTTTTTAATAGTAAAATTCTCTGGGCAATTCATTTTCAAACAAGTTACATCAAAACACAAAGTAAAACGTACGTCGATGTTGTGACGGGTAGCCCTTTAGGACGACAGACTCAGTAAAACACAGGTTAAAAACAAAGTAAATATATTTAAGATATTTGTATACAGTTCAAAATAAATCTTCTGCAAAGGAAGAATAACATTATACTTAGTACGGTTATCAAAACATTATAGTAATATTAAAACGATACAATACACAACACATTATATTTACAATAACAATCTCGCTACATGGAATCAACCTATCTACACATTCAGACTCGGAGACATCGCATTTCAATCCAATGAGATAACACTGAACAGCAACACACAGTCACCCGTTCATCGTTACTACCGCTAATTGCAGTAACGGTTCCGGTAAAACGCCACGTCAATACTGAGGCGCCTACCCAGGCAAAGTACAGCCTCAACCCGGCGCATCTCTGCCATTGAGCTATTCCTAATTCAACACGTCAGAAATAACTGATTTTACGATTCTCCTCCTCGTCTTAAATACGCTCTCGGTGCCACTTCTATTTCGGTTTCGTCTAGTGGGGTATGTAGAGGGGATACACCAACACGGATACTCCTTCGATCATCTACGGTCGACCTGCCGACCGCCAGCTGTTGCATCATATCATTACAATGTGTAGTATCATTAATACGTACTGTCAGTGGTAATAATTAGGAAATAGCTATTATCCCGTGGACATATTCTCTAAAGTTATTTTATTTAAGTGTTTAATCTTTTTTCACTATTGAGGAGATGCACTCAGCATTAAATTCTTGAACATCATACCGACTATTACTAGTATAAAGATAAATATTGAACGTCAATAAATAAATAAAAAAAAAAAAACAAAAAGTTAAACAGTAATTTCGAAAATAACCAAATAAGTTTTCATCGACCGAACTAAAGCCACACTCATAAATATTACTTGTCACGTTTGCGTAAAAAATAAATAGGAAGTAATCAATAGCAATCAATCGGAAGTAATCAAATTAAGACCGGACAGTAGTTAGTCGTTCTAACAAAAATTATATTTTAAAATAAAAATTACAATAACATATACCTATAAAGACTTTAAAGTTAAATAATTTGAAAAACCAAATAAATAATAAATTCAAATAATAACCAACAAATAAATGCGTTAATGTCACTGTCACTTAAAATCGTAAACGTCAAAATTATTAATAAACAAGGTATCAACAATGTTGTTCTGAAGCTATTTTCTTGTGGCATTTTTATAATCAAGTATATTCAAATGGGAAATAAGCCACAATTTTACCTAAAAATGATTTTATTAACGTTTCGACGCCCAAGTCGGGTGTCGTTGTCAAAATACAAAATAATACTAAATAAACAAAAATGTTGTTGCTTAGTAAAAAATTCTTCTAATAATTTATTTAATCTGACTCATTTATATCGGCAATTCAGACACGAATTATACATTTTAAAGTAGACGACTTTAAAATGATATTGCCAATATTGATGAGTTGCGTTCCTGGGACGACTTTACTAAATAAAATTATAAATTTACTAAATAAAATCGAAACGTTAATAAAATCATTTTTAGGTAAAATTGTGGCTTATTTCCCATTTGAATATACTTGATTAAGGTATCAACAACATGCCATATTGTATATTCATTGTGATCTCTATGGACACGCGGCTTAATTTTGCGATAATAGTTTCTGTGAGCTAAAAAGAGACCTAGTTTAAAAAGTAATTCGTGAATAATTTCATGCATGAGAAACGTTAGAGTGGAAGAACTATATTACACGAGCGGCACACCTCCACGAAAACGTTTATTTCTCAAGATGCTGATCACTGGCGGTGAATGGCTAATTTTGGTCTTTCTTTATGTTATTGATGGTGCTGAAAACGAAAATGAAGTTTATTTTGAATTTTAAGTGGGGAAACACTGACAAAAACGCAATTTTACCCTAAAAATCACGTTTTTCTGTATTTAACTCGCAACAGGTCTGCTCAGCTTTAATATTTTTTTCTTAAATTTTTGCAGCACATAATATACAAGCCTTCAGTCTTATTCTGACAAAAGTTATGAATTTTTTAAAGTAAATGGTGCAGAGTAAAATTAAAGTGCAAAAGTTGAGTGAAAAAATTTCAAAATTAGCTTTTTAATCAAGTTTTTGTTAACATAATAGGGTACAAAGAAGTTTTAGATAAAAATATTTTATTGAGAAAAAAATTGTTCATCTTTTAATTTTAAGAAAAACTTGATTCCATTTTTTTATGTTTAGGGGGTAAAATTGCAATTTTGACAACGTTCCCCCAGTTAAAATTCAAAATAAACTTTATTTTCTTTTCCAGCACCACCAAAAGCATAAATTAAGACCATTCAGCACCGGTGGTCAGTATCTCGAGAAATAAGCGTTATTTTGGGGGTGTATAACGTTGGTATTAAACGTTACACCAATTTTTTTTTCTAGAAAACATTTGACCTAAAACTCACCAGAAACCTTCTATGTACTCTATATTTTAACGCAATCGTGATTAAAGAGCTACCTTTCAAATTGCGTCACTCAACTTTTGCGATTTAATTTTGCAATTCATGAATCTGCACCTTTTAATTTAAAAAATTCACAACTTTTATAAAAATAAGACTGAAAGCTTACAACAGGTCCCATAGTCTTCAGAAAGGTGAGAAGTATAAATATGCTACAGAAATGTCAGACAAAAAATATTAAAAAACCGATCAAAATCATAGCAAATTAACGCAAAAAAACGTGATGTATTTTTTTTATTTTTAGGGCAAAATTGCGTTTTTAACGACGTTATCCCACCTATTCAAAATTAACCTCATTTTTGTTTTCAGCACCATCAAAAACATAAAGTATGACCAACATCAGCCATTCACCACACTGTGGTCAATACCATGTCATTTTGGGGGTGCCTGCCGCTCACCTATACAGGTACAGAGCAATATAGTTTTATAACGGTTGGCATAATCACACAAACGATAACATAGAGCAGAGACATTATATTTGGTGTCATTTTTGTTGTTCTATGTCTTAAGGGGGTGGTAAAAATTACTGGTGGTCTCGTGCCAGTGCCAACCACTTTGGACCCTGCATCAATCTCAATACTCCGGTATATTTCATGTATATATAAAAAAAGGCTGCCATCACAATTGTTGATGCAGGAAGGCTGGCCATTGTTCCCCAATTTGCACATCATCCAAAGGACTATGTGACAACATTGAGCCCTCGGAAGACAGCTCTGACATAGACGTAGAAGAGACTAAAGAAAGAGACAGAGGTATGTAGAATCTCACAAGTTATTTTGTAGTCATTCATCTCTCCTTGATATATGATCACAAGTCAGTATCTCACCACCTCTTTTATTTTCCAGGAGAACGACCCCTGACGCTGACGATAGAGCAATCAGACCCTGAGCCAGGATGCCATCCAAGAACCTCAGCACAATGCGGAAAGTATGTTTAATCTCACAATCTATTTTGCAATCCTCACCTCTCCTTTAGAACTGATACCACCTCTTTTATTTTCCAGAACAAGCAGAATACGTATCGGGACCCATCGCCACCGGAGAACCACAGCCAGCACCTTCTAAAAAACAATGGCTCATATAATTTTGTATTATATGTACAACATTTTGTATTATAATTTGTAATATTAATAATCATGATATTTTGAACGTAATTACCAAAGAACCAATAAGATGCAAATTGGAGTTAGACAATCAAATTATACAACAAGTAATGACTTTCAAATATCTGGGAATTAATCTATCAGCCGACAACAATATCGAAGAAGAGGTAAAAGACCAAATAATTAAAGCCAGTAGAACGGCCGGATGCCTAAACGACACAATTTGGAAAAACAAACACCTAAGATTGGAAACAAAGGCCCGAATATACAGGGTGTCCCGAAAAGATTGGTCATAAATTATACCACACATTCTGGGGTCAAAAATAGTTCGATTGAACCTAACTTACCTTAGTACAAATGTGCTCATAAAAAAAGTTACAGCCCTTTGAAGTTACAAAATGGAAATCGATTTTTTTCAATATATTGAAAACTATTAGAGATTTTTTATTGAAAATGGATATGGGGCATTCTTATGGCAGGATCATCTTAAAACAAAATTATAGTAAAATTTGTCCACCCCATAAAAATTTTATGGGGGTTTTGTTCCCTTAAACCCCCCCAAACTTTTGTGTACGTTCCAATTAATTCATTATTGTGGTACCATTAGTTAAACACAACGTTTTTAAAACTTTTTTGCCTCTTGGTATTTTTTAGATAAGCCAGTTTTTATCGGGATGCGGCTTCTTTTTTAATATGTTTACATAAAAATTTTATGGGGGTTTTGTTCCTTTAAACCCCCCACATGTTTGTGTACGTTCCAATTAAACTATTATTGTGGTACCATTAGGTAAACACAGTGTTTTTAAAACTTTTTTGCCTCTTAGTCTTTTTTTGATGAGTCACCTTTTATCGAGATGTGGCTTCTTTTTCAAAATATACCTAATAATGTAAATTATAAATAAATTTTCAGATTATTGACAGTTCTCTATAATCGTACTTAACCATATACAAATATGTGGTGGATTCGACAAATATTCAAAATATCTCGATAAACACTGGCTTATCGAAAAAGTACTAAGAGGCAAAAAAGTTTTAAAAATATAGTGTTTACTTAATAGTGCAACAATAATAATTTAATTGGAACGTACACAAAAGTTTGGGGGGGTTTAAGGAAACAAAACCCCCATAAAATTTTTATGGGGTGAACAAATTTTACTTTAATTTTTTTTTAAGATGTTGCTACTATAAGAATGCCACATGTCCATTTTCAATAAAAAATCTCTAGGAGTTTTCGATATATGAAAAAAAATCGATTTTCAGTTTGTAACTTCAAAGGGCTGTAACTTTTTTTGTGTGCACTATTGTATATAGGTAAGTTAGGTGCAATCAACTTATTTTTGATCCCAGAATCTGTGGTATAATTTATGACCAATCTTTTCGGGACACCCTGTATAAGTCAGTTATTAGGCCAGTTATGACTTACACGGCCGAAACAAGACCAGATACAAGCAAAACACGAAGACATCTGGAAACCAACGAAATGAAGATCTTAAGAAGGATTGCTGGAAAAGGACTACAGGATAGGGTAAGAAGTGAGGAAATCAGACGCATATGTGGAGTAGACAATATAAATACCTGGGTAAAGAACAGAAAAGAAGAGTGGAATGAGCACATAAGCAGGATGTCTGAATCAAGGATAGTAAGAATAGCCAGGGACAAGTCACCGTTAGGCAGGAGAAGTATAGGACGCCCAAGGAAAAGATGGAATGACAACTTAGGGGCAGAATGAAAGGCACCGTTGAAGAAAAACAGGCAGTACTGCCTATATAAAAGAAGAAGAAGAAGAAGATGATATTTTGAGTTTTATTTTGTTAGATACTGCTTTTGTTAGATTTTGTGATACTGAATTTGTACAATTTCGACCTTTTTTTCTTTTTAATTATTTGCGCAGAAAACTAGGGACAATGTATCAAATGACAGCATTCTAATAAAAAATAAAGTTTTGGAATGTAAAAAGTGGGTTTTTCAGAGACCGTTAAAAATTGCCACTTTTCAACTCGCACTTTAGACCGGACGGTTCGTCTAAAAAAAAAAATAAATAATGATGTTTGTAGAGAATTTTAAGTATTTAAGTTCAGTTAACAGACCATTTACTAAAAGTTAATAGTTTTCGAGATTTAAGCCAAAAAGCGGGAGAAAGCAGAAATTCTTTGCTTTTTTCGCGATTTTTTTAAAGTTGCGTCACGAAATTTTGTCCGCAAACCTCATTAGTGATAAAACCTAAGATAATTGTAACTAGTGTACAGTGTACACATACTATACAGGGTGCGCCAAACCTCTGGTTTTCTTTGATTACAGCTAAACTATGAGATATACAAAAAAATGTTTATAACAAAACTAATGTGTATCAAAGACGTCTATAATTTAAAATTATTTTCGATTATACAGGGTGAGTCAGACGGACGGTATGAACCAAAGTTCTATTTTTTTAAATAGAACACCCTATATATTGAATTATTTTTGAATCTATTATTTAAAAATATGAATAATTTGTATAAGGTCTTATAGGCCTAAAGTTAATAATTTTCGAAATATTTACATTTATATTTAATTTCGAACGAGTTAATCAATATCTTAAAAAGTTTAACCTGCTTTCTACAAACCAATTTGGTTTTAAAAAAGGATATTCCACTTCAGATGCTATAACATCTGCTACTGATTATTTATATAAGATGCTGGACAGTGGTTCTCCTACTTTAGCAATATTTTTAGATTTAGCGAAAGCATTTGATACTGTTAGTCATCAACAGTTATTAAGTGCTTTGGACGATCTTGGAATAAGAGGAATACCATATTTACTATTTCAAAGTTATTTAAAAAATAGATTACAAATTGTCAAAATTAATAACAAACTTAGTACTAAAAGAACCATTGAGTATGGTGTGCCTCAAGGTACTGTTTTAGGCCCTTTATTGTTTTCAATATATACAAATGATCTAGCGGCAATGAAAATAAATGGAAAGATTATTTGTTTTGCTGACGACACAGTTATACTTTACACTAGTAATTCTTGGAATGAACTTAAAACTTTGGCAGAAACAGAAACTGTAAAGGTTCTAGATTGGCTAAGTAGGAAACTACTGACAGTTAATACAGATAAAACTTACTTTATACCATTTTCAATATATAAAAATAATTTACCCGAATTCATGGAATTAAATCTAAACTATAATAAGGCGTACATTAAAATAAATAGGAAAGAATACATAAAATATTTAGGCGTTTATATAGATTGTCACTTGAAATGGGATATACATATTGATATGGTATGTAAAACTCTAAGAATGATACTATACAGATTTAGATATCTCAGCAACATTCTTGATTTATCTTACTTAAAGATGGTATACTATTCCTTAATAGAATCACGTCTTAGATATGCCATTATAGCATGGGGTGGAACATATTCCTCACATTTGATTAAACTCGAAATACTTCAAAGGAGATTTTTAAAAATAATGTTAAAAAAACTCGCTTATATTCATCAGAACTTCTTTATCAGCAAGCTGGTGTTTTTAAAATTAGACAATTATATTTATTAAACATAATTTTGCATACATACAAAAATAAACAAATATTGAAATCAATAGATCATAATTACGACACTAGAAGAAAACTTCATGACTATGTAAAAATTATTAGTAATTTTAAATCAATTGGTAAACATAATTTCACATACTATATTCCTAAAATATTTAATTATTTACCCGAAATTTATAAAATATATTTGAGAAAAATAAACTCATTCAACATGATTAAATCCATTTTTAAAAAATTTATTAAGAACACTGGAACTGAATTTTTGAATGCGATCTTTAATTAAATTTATAATATAACTACTAATATATAATATATTTGTTATGCATTATGAGTTGTTATGAGTTATGTATTGTTAATTTTTAATATTTGTTATGCGTTTTTGTATTGTTAATGTTTAATATTTGAATAATGTAATCCCTGAGCACAACCTCTGGTTCTTCAGGGAATTTCTTCTTTTGGTTTATTTACTATTTATTTATATGTGAAAATATTTAACTTAAAATTAATTTATAATTATGTTAGTATTGAATTATTCTATTATAATATTGTTATATATGAGAGCATAATGAGAAGTAAATAAACATTATTATTATTATTATATTGAGAAAAATGGTAATATTTATAGGGCTGTGGATTATGTTTCCAAGGTAATAAAAATTTAAGTGGTATGTCAAAGTTTTTATAATATACTGTTATTTTTAAATAATTGAATATCTTTTACTTTTAGCCATAAAATATACAGGGTGATCAGTATTCGCAAATACAAAATTTTCTCATTTTTTTTTAAATGGTACACCCTGTATATTAGTTTTGTATTTTATAGTAAATATTACAACCTTTCTTTGGTATAAGGTTGTATGTACCTAGCATGTTTCGTTTTGTAGATATTTTAAAAAAACTATAGATTTTATGTTTTTGTGGATTTTTTATTAAAAAAATGTTTGCAAAAAAAATAATAATAATCTGGTTTTAGTAACATACACTAAAATCTCAAATATGAAAATAAAAACGTAATTAAAGATTAAAATATATCGTATGCTAGTATTTTTTGTACAATTCAATTGAATTTAATAACTTTAAATTATTTTACAAAAAATATTTTACCATACTAATGAATGCACAAATTAGTTACTAAATTAAATAAATAACCAAATTTTAAATCTACCTTGGTAATTTTTCTACCACAGCAACTTTCCTGTACCAAATGAATTGTTAGTTATATTGTATTTACGAGTAAGATTAGCTTAACTTTTAATTTACCTTTTAAATTTACTTACATCTTGAGAACATAATAATTATGATTATGAAGTATGCTTTGAAACAAATGAATGTTAAATGTGTCATCCAAATTACTTATTAATATAAATAGTATTTACTGGTGTCACAAAAGCTGGTAATACTTTTGTAGTTGAAATTTTTGTAACAATTTTTTATATTTTAAATTTTAATTCTTCAACCGACCAATTGGTGGATATGACATTTGTTTTTGGCGAAACCATTAGAAATTATTACCAGCTTTTCTGATACGAGTAGGTACATAGATACTATTTACTTCTTAATATACTTCCATAACGTTCATTTGTTTCAAAGCATACTTTATACGTTTTCAAGATGTAGGTAAATTAAAAAGTTATTAACTGATCTTACTCGTAAATACAATATAACTAACAATTAATATGGTACAGGAAAGTTGCTGCGGTAGAAAAATTACTAGGGTAGATTTAAAATTTGGTTGTTTATTTAAGTTAGTAACTAATTTATGCATTCATTAGTATGGTGAAATATTTTTTGTAAAATAATTTAAAGTTATTAAATTCAATTGAATTGTACTAGCATACGATTTATTTTAATCTTTAATTACGTTTTTATTTTTATATTTTATATTCTAGTGTATGTTTCTAAAACCAGATTATAGTTACTTTTTTTTGCAAAAAAAATTTTAAATAAAAAATCCGCAAAAACGTAAAATCTATAGGTTTTTTTAAAATATGTACAAAACAAAACATGCTAGGTACATACAACCTTATACCAAAAGAAAGGTTGTAATATTTACCACAAAATGCAATACTAATATACAGGGTGTCCCATTAAAAAAATAAGAAAAATTTGTATTTGCAAATAGTGATCACACTGTATATTTTATGGCTAAAAGTAAACGATCTAGTCTGTTCGCTAAACTCAGACGCAACTTTCTAGATATTTTAGTCGGTAATTTTGCTAATTTTAGTAAAATTGGCAAAAAATAATTACTAAATAGTTAATAATCACTAAATAGTTAGTAATTTCGCCAATTTTTGCAAAAAAGGCAAAAAACAAAAAAATTATCGACTAAAATATGTAGCCAGTTGCGTCTGAGTTTAGTGAACATTATTAAATTATTTAAAAATAACACTATATTGTAAAAACTTTAACCTATCACTTAAATTTTTATTACCTTGGAAACATAATCCACAACCCTATAAATATTACCATTTTTTTCAATAAGAATGTAAATATTTCGAAAATTATTAACTTTAGGCCTATAAGACCTTATACAAATTTTTCATATTTTTAAATAATATATTCAAAAATGATTTAATATACAGGTTGTTTCATTTAAAAAAATAAAACTTTGGTTCATACTGTCGTTCTGACTCACCCTGTATAATCGAAAATAATTTTAAATTATATACGTCTTTGATACACATTAGTTTTGTTATAAACATTTTTTTGTATATGTCACAGTTTAGCCGTAATCAAAGAAAACCAAAAGTTTGGCGCACCCTGTATATCCATTGTGGTGAAACTAGGACCAAACAACAATTTTCGATAATTATTATGTTTAGAAAATTAAGGGTAATTTACCTTTAATTATCAATGATTAAACATAAATTAATTAGACCTAAATAATTATTATCGAATGGGATTCATTTGGGATATATTTAATTTGCAAATATTAACGCAACTATTAATTTGCCACGCGTTGTTTGTTGTAGCTTTCACGGTATGGATTTCAATTCGTTTGTTTGTGAAATATTCATGAGAGGAAGGCAATTGGACAGATCAACGCAATGACTGACTAATGTCCTAATTACGAACTTATTACGAATGCTTTGTTTGTTTCATTTGTTTATTTTCTACTTTTTTTCCATCAAACTGATGTTGTTTTTATACAAAAATAATACAACGGTCTTTATAAAAACCTATTTAAAGCAGAAACATAAATATCGTCACCTTCTTGTCTTAGTTTTATACAAGATTTGTACAAGAATTTATAAAAGAGATTAGTCTATCCACCACCACAGAAAGAACCCAGTACCTTCTGCTCTATCACATATACTGGTAAGATAACAACAAATACATACAAATAGATAAAAAAGAAAGGAATAACACCAGCTTTCAGAAGTAACAACACCTAGAGCAAATATATTAAGAACAATAAGAGCCGAACGAGGAAACAACTACAGAGTGGTGTCTACAAACTAACTTGTGGTGACTGTCTGAAAACTTACATCGGTCAAACTGGCAGATTCTTTGACAAACAGATAGCAGAACACAAAAGGGCTTTCAACAACAGAAAAACAGACACTTCTACATAAGCACTTCACCTTCTAGATCATAATCATTCTTTTAATGAAGAGTTTCAAATTATGCATATTCAAAATAAAGGCCTTAAGCTATCTTTATAAGAATCTATGGAAATTATTAAATTAAAAAATACAGATATAATTCTGACTGACCAACTCGAGGCAAACAGCTCCCCACTCCTCAACCTCTTCAGTTAAAGACTTTAAAAAGTCAAACCCATAGTAAGCTAAATCACTTGAGAAAGGCACTCTGCCGAAACAGCTGTAGTCAGATAGTTATAATAAATTTTGTGGAAGTATAGAAAACAAACGTTTTCAGTGTTTTATTATTAGATAAAATAAACTTCCATCAAGTAACGGTCGAATCCATCAATTATATAGAAGAGATACTATGACCACTCTGAAAAAGTTCAAAACAACACAAAATGCAAATTAGTATGCCTTAAGCATATTCATAAGCGTTTAGACCAGATTAATACATCTCAGTAGCGGAGTAGCGAAGGACATGAGTTAACTTTATTATAGAGAACTAAAAAATTTTGAATTTTGTACATTTGTAACATACACAATGAACTGAATTGCTAGGAAGTAGACAATGGAACAATCTTATATTCCAAAGGAATAAAAATGGCCTCTGAATTAGGAATAGCCTGGATTATTCATGGGACAAACAAATCATGATTTCCAAAGTTTATACATTGTAAATTATGATTCGGGAGTGCTCCTAGTGGCATTTAACGTGTCTTGGTTTGTTTATTTCTACTGTATCTTGATTGTAAATTTAGTATAAATATAATATTTTAGAATTGTCTCATAAAATTTATAATTATTAAGATATATTGCATTAATGCACAAACTTTATCGCAGAGAGACTGTTAAAAAATAGTTTTTATTATTGTAAGTAAACAATGTTTCAAAATTATGTTTTCCGCAAATCGCCAGGAAATTTTGACATTCCTGTCAAAATTTCTTGAAGAAAAAGTCAGGACTTCCTTACTGTAAGGAAATGTCATTTCCTTACTGTAAGGAAATGATATTTCCGTACAGTTGTTAGTGTTCTACATAAATTGACAATTCAACCTCAATACGTTTCCATAGTAACCCAAGTAATTTTATTAGGAATTTCAAAGCACCATTTATTTGGGAATAAAATTATCACGTTTTTTTTAAATCAATCAATATCTGTCGAATTTTAAACGATTTGCGGAAAAATAGTATGTTTACCTCGTAGGAAAAGCCACATTCCTGGACTCTGTGTTGCTAAGTCTCGGCTTGCGCCTCGACTTAGCAATCTTCACAGTCGTCCAGGAATGTTAAGCTTTTCCTACCCGGTAAACAATGTACTATTAATTATATATAAACATATTTTCTGCATATGTATTAAATTTCGATATTGTCAAAAATAGAGATATTATTGAGCAAGGAGCACATTTTTACACACTTCCTATACAAGTAATAAAATTTGATATCATAATGGGATATTGTAAAGATCTTTTTCCTTAGACTTCTACAAATATTTCAAAATAAAAAGTAGCCACATTAAGCTAGTACTTCTAGAGTTATAAAATAAAAAAGGTGTAAAAAATAAGAGTCAGAAAAAATGGAGGGTATCAGATAAAATTAGAGGGTGCCAGAAAAAATTGAGGGAATCAGAAAAAAATGGATGGTGTCAGAAAAAATTAGAAGGAGATACGATAAAATAGGAGTATATCACAAAAAATTGAGTGCAGTGACTATAGTCTGGGCAGATTATCGGAGAACAGGCCATTTTTGGGAAAAGTTATTTACCACCAATTTCATTGCTGGAATCGAATCTTATGATTGTCTATATTAATAATATAGGTATGCAAAGTCCGCAGTTAGTGTGCTACTTTTTTTATAAACAAAATCGCGCCCGAAAATCGTGTTTTTTTCAATTTCTGCTTTATAACTCCAAAGATTTTAACTTTACACCAAAAACACCCAAAATCCGGAAAATTCGGGTTTTTCCAACAAAATCTTTAATTTTCAACTAAAATTTTAGATAAGTAATTGTTTATCATTAATTAAATGACTTGGTAGCATAAAATCTCTTTGTGTATAGATTATGATTCCGATGTAGCCGATGGAAATTAAATGAACATTTTAGCAACAATTAAATTGTTAATTAAAAATTTACGGTCGCTATAACAACCACAATAATTATGATACATAAGAATAACCATGATTTTTGTATAAAAAGACACTGTACCTATATAATGTACTTCAAAAAAATTGAAATTGGACTATTTAAGCGGTCTCAGGAATATTTTAAAATTATAAACAACTTTTTGGCTTAAAAACCAATAGAATATCTCGGGAAATATTAATAGTAGATTATACCACGAGTCAATAATGATGGCTATTATTCCCGAGGAATATTTACGAACCGAGCAGCGTTAGCGGCGAGGGAGTAACATTCCGAGGGAATGAGAGCCATTATTGCGAGTAGTATACTCTAATTTATCTACGACAAATTAATTAATTTAAGATTTTTAATGAATAACTTTATTTGTTAAAAACATTAAAATTAGTAATAGTACAATTAATAAACTGAATTGGTTGAGAATTATCATTAACTTTAGTAGAGTTTTTAATACAAATATTTGGGATCTCGATTGCTGTAGAACAAGAAGATGGTACATTACTGTTTATCTCTTTAGCGATAGTATCTGCTGTAGTTGCCTTGTTTTTCATAGACTGATCAATGTATTCTTCAGCTACCTGTGTTGACTTCCAACCCCCATGACGCTTTAATCCAGTTAAATCGCCTCCTCCATCAATATACAGAGTGGCAGATGATCTGCGATAACAATGGCCGGTATAACTTTGAGGATTTGGCAAGTTTAAATATTTGGCAATCTGCCTACCAATATCTGCAAATTTGTTCTTTCCTATACGTTGTATTGTACATTTAGATTTTTGATAATTTAGAAAGAATGAATTTATTTTCACATGTGACGGACGGAGATCGATGTATTTCTTCACAATATTGTAAAACGTACTGTTTATGGTAAATTTTCGTACAATTTTGGTTTTAGACTTGGGGATTGTTATTAATAAATCTGTTTGGAGATCCTTCACGTCTTGTATATTCATTTGATAAAGTTCGTTTGAGCGGCATGCACCCATAATTCCAATGATCAATATTACCTGAAGCAAATAAGCATATGAGTTTTTGAATAAATCAAATTAAATATGTATATTTACCTTATGTAAAAGATAAATTTCATCAGGAGCTTTGTCAATAAATTTCCTAATTTGCTCTGGGGTTAGAGTGGAAGACTTTTTTGCTTGAAATCCTTCCGATTTTCTCTTTAGAAACGCTCTTAGTTTGCCGTATTTTTCCAGATCAACGTCATGGTTTATTCTCAACATAGATTTAATCATTGAATAGAATGACCATAATGAAGACGGTTTATATTTTGCACTTAATTCAGCGAAATAGGCCAGCAGAACATTTTCGGAAAATGATTTCGCGTTGTTTCGAACACGCCATTCGTTGAAGGTTGCGTACGTTTTATTATAAATGGATTTCGATGTTTCAGGTATTAAGGTAGATTGTGTTGCTGTAGCTAGTTCTACAATTTCTGGTGGTGTACAATTAAAAGATTTTTCATTTTCGTCCATCTCAGCACAAACTGTCAAATATACCATTCGTTTGACAGTGACACTTTTTGAGGTTGATTATTTTATTTCCGTGGTGAATTTTGTGATTGTTGTGCCAGAGGGATTAATAGCTATTAATCCCGCATTATTAATCCCTAAGGGATTATTATATGGCATTATATTGCAAACACCACAAGTATAATACATATATTATGTATCAATCGTAGATAAATTAAATTAAATCATGAAAACGGTACTGGAAAAAAAGCGGCAAGACGCTTCTTATAAAAGAAAAAACGTTTAATTGTGATGAGTGGTTCCTGAGATACAACCGGTCAAAGTTGACCGGCATTTACGGAAGAGATATAACAAGAGGATCATAATTTTCGAATTTTCGATAATATCTTCTTTCTTCACACCAATTTTCATATCTTTAAAATAATCATAACATATATTATTATAATAAAAACTATCGATATTACGAGTGAAAATTGCCAAAAATAGCAAAATTCCAATCAAAAAATAGGTTGCAGAAAATGTAATCTCAAAGTTCAAGATCGGTATACGTTAAAAAAATGCATTTTTTCGGCTTCCCATGGAGCAATTTTCTTCAATTTTTTTTTGTTCCCATGTAACTCGAGTAGAACCATCTAACTAACGTATTATTAAATGTCAAACTTGCTTTTGTTTTGTTATAATAAATTAATTTATTTATTATAACAACATTTTTAATCTGTTTAAATAAAGATTGTTTAAATAATTGTACAGCTTTCAAATGAGAATATTTGTGTTTTTAACGTTAAAAGTTTCACGTGTAGTAAGTTAATCTAAAAAAAGTCTCCAACTGGAAAAAATATGTAGTTTTCTTTTCTTATAAATAAATGAATATATTATAACAAAACAAAAGCAAGTTTGACTAATAATAAGTCGTTAGTTAGATGGCTCTACTCGAGTTACTTGCGAACAAAAAAATAATGAAGAAAATTGCTCCATGGAAAGCCGAGAAAATGCATTTTTTTAACGTATACCGATTTTGAACTTTGAGATTACATTTTCTCCAACCTGATTTTTGATTGGAATTTTGCTATTTTTGGCAATTCTCACTCGTAATATCGATAGTTTTTATTATAATATGATATATTAGGATTACTTTAAATATATGGAAATTGGAGTGAAGAAAGAGGATAAAAATAAAAAGGTGATGTTTCGAAAATTATGATCCTATTGTTTATATCTTTCCCGTAAATGCCGGTTAACTTTAACCGGTTGTATCTCAGGAATAACTCATCACAATTAAACGTTTTTTCTTTTAAAAGAAGCGTCCTGCCGCTTTTTTTCCAATAACGCTGCTTTCATGATTTAATTTAATTTAATATTACCCGAGATATTCTATTTGTTTATAAGCCAAAAAATTGTTTATAAATTTAAAATACTCCTGAGGCCGCTTAAATAGTCTATTTCAATTCTGTAAATTACATTAGATAGGTACAGTGTCTTTTTATACAAAACTCATAGTTACTCTTATGTATCATATTTATTGTGGTTATCATAGCGACCGTAAATTTTTAATTAACAATTCAATTGTTGCTAAACTGTTCATTCATTTTCCATCGGCTTCTGGAATTATAATCTATACAAAAAAAGCTATTGATAAACAATTACTTATTTAAAATTTTAGTTGAAAATTAAAGATTTTGTTGGAAAAACCCGCATTTTCCGAGGAAAATTTTCGTCCAAGTAAATCGGGAAAAACACGTCTCTATGCAGAATTTAATTACTGTGAATTTTTATTTGGGTGTTTTTGGTGTAAAGTATCTTTGGAGTTATAGAGCAAAAATTAAAAAAACACGATTTTCGGGCGCCATTTTATTTATAAAAAAAGTAGCACACTGTCTGCGGACTTTGCATACCTATTTTATTTATTTATACAATCATAAGGTTCGATTTTAGCAATAAAATTGTTGGTAAATAACTTTTCCTTGTATTTTGCTAATTAGCCCAGAGTACTATAGAAGGCAATTGATTTTATTCACCGTCGCGTGGCCACGGACAAAATTACTAGTCATAAAATAACAATATAATATTGACAATTCAAATATTGGTAGTCAATGGTAATATCTGACTGTATACTGTATTGCGACTAAACGCAACCAGTTATACACATCCTGCACTACGTGAGACCTAAGTTTTAGAACAATACTCTGGTAAATGTAATACATTTTTGCAAAATTTTGGAGTGTATTTAATTCGTAGAACAATTTAAACATCTGTTTTCAATAGAGATTTCAGTACAAATAGTATCTCATATACAGGGTGTCCCGAAAAGATTGGCCATAAATTATACCACACATTCTCGACTCAAAAATAGTTCGATTGAACCTAACTTACCTTAGTACAAATATGCCCACAAAAAAAGTTATACCTAGCCCTTTGAAATTACAAAATGAAAATCGATTTTTTTCAATATATCGAAAACTATTAAAGATTTTTTATCGAAAATGGACATGTATCATTCTTATGGCAGGATCATCTTAAAACAAAATTATAGTAGGTTTTATCCGCCCCATAAAAATTTTATGGGGGTTTTGATCCCTTAAACCCCCCCAAACTTTTGTGGACGTTCCAATTGATTCATTATTGTGGTACCATTAGTTAAATACAACGTTTTTAAAACTCTTTTGCCTCTTAGTATTTTTTCGATAAGGCAATTTTTATCGAGATTCGGCTTCTTTTTTAATATATTTACATAAAAATTCTATGGGGGTTTTGTTCCTTTAAACCCCCCAAATGTTCGTGTACGTTCCAATTAAACTATTATTGTGGTACCATTAGGTAAACGCAGTGTTTTTAAAACTTTTTTGCCTCTTGGTCTTTTTTTGATAAGTCACCTTTTATCGAGATGTGGCTTCTTCTTCAAAATATACCTAAAAATGTAAATTATAAATAAATTTTCAGATTAATAACAGGTATATCATAGGTCCTTAACCATATACAAATATGTGGTGGATTCGAAAAATATTCAAAATATCTCGATAAACACTGGCTTATCGAAAAAGTACTAAGAGGCAAAAAACTTTTAAAAACATTGTGTTTAACTAATGGTGCCACAATAATAATTTAATTGGAACGTACACAAAAGTTTGGGGGGTTTAAGGGAGCAAAACCCCCATAAAATTTTTATGGGGTACATAAATTTTACTTTAATTTTTATTTAAGATGCTGCTGCCGTAAGAATGCCACATGTCCATTTTCAATGAAAAATCTCTACGAGTTTTCGATATATGAAAAAAAATTTATTTCCATTTTGTAATTTCAAAAGGCTGTAACTTTTTTTGTGTGCACTATTGTATATAAGTAAGAGAGGTTCAATCAACCTATTTTTGACCACAGAATCTGTGGTATAATTTATCACCAATCTTTTCGGGACACCCTGTATAGATGTAATATATTTAGAGAAGCAGGAATTCAACAGTTTAAAATTACCCATTGAATTTCTTAAGGTCCGTTTGACGATTTACCACCCGGTATAATATAAAGTTGTTTTAATTTGATTTATTTAATTTTATTAATTTTTTTTACATAAAAGTATATAGACATTTAGAAAATATTCCTGTATTTTCAGTGAATTCCATATACCTCTCGTCTTACAATTTAATTTGGTTGAAAACACCTCCATTTTTCACCCCTTACATAAAGCACCACCAAAATCTAACAGTCTCCCAACTAAAACCCTTTCATCCCTAAAACAATCCAGAGACTTCACCCCGTCGCTTCTAGAAAACCACCCCATTCTTTTTCCTTTCAGATGCATCTCGAGCCCTCCACCCTCTCTGACCAACGCTCATTAATCTTCTTCTCTTATTTCCGGTGGTGCGTTTTTTCTACACCTCTGTCATTCCGCCTGCCTAATAGACCACATCCCGAAAAAATCCTTTAATAATTCCGGGGCTAATGGCAGGACAATACGGGTTGAGGTAGGTGTGGGTGAAAAATGACGCCAGAGAGAACGAAAGAACAGGGGTTAGTCAATTATGTTGTTATGTTCTTTTATTTTTCTTTTGTCACAATATGAAAAACTAGAATACTTTACTGAATATTTAATATAATACAGCACAATTAATTGCAAGAAAAATTACTTCATGAGACATGACCAGTGGCGTAGGAATCCACCAGGGCCGCCGGGGCAGTGCCCCGGGGCCTCCGAGGTAAGGGCCCCCGCGAGACTCCTGGGAAAAAAGGAGGGTCATTGTCTAGTTTATGTACTTCTCGAATTTTGACAAACTAAATATACGTACGTGTTCAGAATGTTCTTTTAAACAAAATATCTATTACTATTTTCCCGGTATTACTTACTAAATTTTCTGGGATTTTTCCATTGCCCCTCAAGGATCCCATCAACTTCGTCGCAAATACGTAATTAAGTACGCAATTAGTGTGACTGTTTGCCTCCTCAGAACGTAAAAACATGGCACAAAACGGCAAAAATCTTATTTTTAATCGTCGATTGTGTCGTAAAAAAGCTTTACCGGCGAAATTGTAAACTATTTTTTGTTTATAAGAACTTGCAGAATTTTTAATTTGTGGCGAGTGGCTGCCTGGCAGGTAGTGGGTGGGGAGGGGATCGCAGCCCTAGCGGCGAAGAGCGAATGACCTTGTGTCTATTGTTCTCAGTACGTAGTCAGTAATCAGTTCGTCAACACTCCTGCCTCTGACGTATTGAAATGCCTAACCAAGCTAAATTTGACAAGTCAAAAGAAAAAGGAAAAGGATGAATCAATTCAGCTGAAAAAGAAGCTCGAATCTTTCAAATTTGTTTTGCTGCTGGTTATTCAATGTAAAGTTCTGGAATGTATTAATATAGTGTCTAAAACTTTGCAGTCGGAGACAGTAGGCCTACTTTCAGCCTACAACTTACTCAATAACACTCTTCTAAAACTGAAAGAGATGAGAGAACAATTTGATGATTTCGTATGTGAGGCGACAACAATTTGCAACCGTTGGGGTAGTCAACCTGGGTTTTCTCAGAAAAGACAGATCAAGTCCAAAAAACATTTTGACGAACTGTGTGAGGACGAGAGGTTGCAGGAACCGGAATCATGTTTTAAAGTAACAGTGGTTCTCCCTATGATTGACATATTGTGCAGCCAAATACAAGCACGTTTTCTAGGAATGAAATCTGTTTTAGATACTTATAAAGTAACTTTTCCTGAATTCCTGTCAAAAGCAAGTGAAAGTGAAATTCATAACTGTGCTGTTGAATTTGTGAAAAGGTTTCCTAATGACATCTCTCCTTCATTCCCATCACAAATTTGCTCCGTAAAAGAAACTTTCAAAACAGAGCTTAAAACCATGTCCACTGTCAAAGAGCTTGCAGATTTATTGCTCATTGCTCTTTGTCTTCAACTTATCCTGATGTGTGTACAGCGTGCGTCATGTACTTGACAGTCCCGGTCACCGTCGTTAAAGCGGAGCGCTCATTCTCAAAGTTGAAGATAATTAAGAACTATTTGAGAAGTACTATGGGCCAGGAAAGACTCGCAAATCTGGCGATACTTTCAACTGAAAATGATCGTGCCAAACAAATTGACATTGATAGTGTTACAGATGATTTTGCTTCAGCAAAAGTTAGAAAGAAAGACTTTTTTAAATAAATACAAGCTGACATGTCAAAATTGTACATATTCAACAAATTATTAAATGATATGATATTTTAAACTGGTGTTTTAGTTTTAATCTATATTTCCTAAAGATTTAAAAAAGAATATAAAAAAATATTACACCTAAAAAATATATTTAACTGAATATGCAGAGTTCAAGTTAAGTTTATATAAAAAAATCATTTTGAGGCTAAGCATGATCAGCTTATTTAAAAGTAGATTAAAGAGCTAGTACTGCAAAATAGTTAGATATTTTAAAATAAAAAAAAATAAAATCAATTAAAAAATTTGTATTCACCCAAAAGCAAGCTGAAATTTTTTTTGTAGTAGGGGCCCCGTGAGTGGACTTGCCCCAGGGCCCCCGGATTTATCGCTACGCCACTGGACATGACACAAGAAAACAGGTTCTTGAACTGTTTTCTTGTGTCATGTCTTAAGTTAAAAAATGTTCTTCTTCTTAACGTGCCCTATCAGGTCCCATTGACGTTGGCGATTAACATGGCGAAACTGTCTCTGTCTCGAGCTATTCTAAATAGTTGGTCTGCTTTCTTTATGCCTGTCCACTCCCTGATATTCTTCAACCAAGAGGCATATTTTTTACCAATTCCTCTGAGTCTTTAGATTTTACCCATCATAATAAGTTGAAGAATATTCTATCGGGCTCCCTTACTATTTCTACATTTGATAATATCGCACCCTCAGTGCAAGACTGCAGTAACTCAAAATTTTATGAAAATGAAGTAATCATGGAATTCGATTGTAAACATGCATATCTATCCCCTGTAAAACTTTAGTAACTTTCAAATGCAATGGGCTAAATATTACAACAACAACAGTTTAACTATTTTGCGTTTTGAACATAAGTTCCGTGCAAAACTGTTGTAACTCTAATGTAACAGAGTTACAACAGTTTTGCACGGAACATTGCAACGGATTCGATAACAAGCAATGAAAAAAGTAAGATATTTGTTATTTTAATATCTATATCTGTGGTGTTTAATTTTAATATACAGAGCGTCTACGTAATCCATTAACGGCTGAGACAATAAACAAAGTTTTTCGAGACCACTCTATTCATGTAAATTTTATGTCCTTTGTGTAATACAGTAAAACCTGTCAATAACGGTCACTAAAAATGACAGAACTAATGGCCGATATAAAAAGGTGGCCGCTAATACCAGGTTTTGTAGTCCAAAAATTTTGGTTTGGGGAACTTTGAAGCTGGCCGGCTAGTTCAGGTGGCCGGTTTTGACAGGTGGCCGGTTACACAGGTTTTACTGTACCTATTATATTTATTTTCCATGCGATTTTAAAAGGGAAAACAGTTAGGTATCTTAAAACTTGTGTATTGACAATACTGAGAGGTCAAAAATATCTATTCTCAGAAAACTTGCCAAAGAACAGCCAAAAATTCAAATGACCAAAAAAAAAAGATTTGGTATACTTATGCCATTCGGGTGTGATACCAGAAGCCCACCATAGTTTTTATAAAAATATTTTGGCACAAGATGATGTACGAGGAGAGGACAACAACTACGGTAAAACCTGTCAGCAACGGCCACTAAGAATGAAAGAACTATTGGCCGATATAGAAAGGTGGCCGGTAATGCCAGTTTTTGTAGTCTAGATATACAGTAAAACCTGTCAATAACGGTCACTAAAAATGACAGAACTATTGGCCGATATAAAAAGGTGGCCGTCAATACCAGGTTTTGTAGTCCAAAAATTTTGGTTTGGGGAACTTTGAAGCTGGCCGGCTAGTTCAGGTGGCCGGTTTTGACAGGTGGCCGTTAACACAGGATTTACTGTACATAATTGGTTTGGGTAATTTTTAAACTGGCCGTTAGTACAGGTGGCCGTTGTTGGCAGGTGGCCGGTAACACAGGTTTTACTGTAAAAGTAAATGTGTCTACGCTTTTTACAATTTTCTCCGTGCAAAACTGTTGTAACTTTGAAATTCTAATACTAAATGTGTAGTGATTAACAATTTTTTCCGTGCAAAAGTGTTGTAACTTTGAAATTCCTAATTTTTTTTGCGTTAATATTATTTTATTTAAATTTCTATTTTTAATGTAATATAGGCTGAAAAGCATGTAAAATCATAATTAAATGTTAATTTTTCTTAAAATTTGTGTCTTATTTCACCGATATTAGCACGAAAATAAACAAAATCGTCTTTATCTCGAAACTTATTTATTTTGACTTACTACAGTCTTGCACTGAGGGTGCGATATTATCAAGCAGCTCGCAAGTAGTATTTGATCTCTTAAGGACTGCCACATTTGTCAGCATAGCCGTCCATGGTATTTTTAGTGTACGACTGTGCACGCACATTTCAAAGGCCTTCAAACAATTAATGGTGGATATTTTTAATGTCCTTGCTTCAACACCGTTTAAGAGGACTGACCAAATGTAACATTTAATCATACGCTTTCGAAGTTGAATATGAATATATTATATATTTCGTGATATATCATATTTAATATTGTTGTCTAAACCAAAACAATCCAATAATCGGCAAGACTATCACAGTGTTAAAACAAACATTTCCTATTCAGGCCTCTATCTATTCAACATAAGAAACATTCATTACCAAGAAATTATTTTAAGGGATTTTTCTATTAAAACTCAACAGTATTTCAAAAACTTGCTTCTTTTAATTCAGAACAAACGTTCGCTAGGAAACCCTTAAGCAATGATATAACGAGCCAGCGGAGTTTTGACGTCAAATATTTAATTCTCCAAATTTCATAACGAGCTGGCAAAATTTGTTAAAGCTAAGCTTGTCTTATTCGGACATCCTGTCATTAGTTTTAGGAATTATGCTGAGGATTCGTGTAACACGTTGTGGAAAGTTGTAGGCTGTAATGCAATGGGGAAAACGAATCTCTTGATTAATGAAAGTATCGAGTTGCTTACCAAATTTTATAAGATTTACAATAGTGGTTGTATTACAATTTATGTTACTATGTGCTTAAAACTATATTTGAATCGCTTATTTATAAAAGGATATAAGTTACTACTTTTTATAAATTGAGATTATGACAAAAATTTGTTTTCAATACTTATACAGTGGAACCTCGATAACTCGGATTAATCGGGACCGCGGCCGATCCGGGTTATCGAAAATCCGGGTTAGCCGGAGAATATAGTAAAAATTAATAAATAACCTCCATTACAATTACAAAAACATGAAACACATATGCACAGTACACATCTAAATTACGTATAGTTGTATAGAGTGTAGAGTTTTGTTCATTTCTTGGTAAAAAACTCAGTCATACTGTAGAGATGTACCGACACCATAATATGGTAGGTCTGGATCCTGAGTACAAAAAAAAATTGATAAATAGCAAGCTGAAAATTTGTTATTAGCTTAAGGGTGTCTAGTCGGACAAACATTAATATATGGGAACACTGGAACAGGGGAAGTTTAACTGTGGAACAGGTTAAAAATTTGGAACGGTCAGACCACGAAAACGGCACATGTATTTTTTCCGACAGAACAGACTTAAACTCTCCGAACAGAGATTAAACTCTCATGCAAAAATCAGACTGCTATTTATCACCAAATTGGCGTTTTAATGAGTGGAACATGTAGAATATGTCAAATGACAGGAATTATGACAGGTGATAAATAGCAGTCTGATTTTTGCATGAGAGTTTAATCTCTGTTCGGAGAGTTTATGTCTGTTCTGTCGGACAAAACAAATGTGCCATTTTCGTGTTCTGACCGTTCCAAATTTTTGACCTGTTCCACAATTAAAACTGCCCCTGTTCCAGTGTTCTCATATATCAAAGTTTATCCGACTAGACACCCTTAAGCTATTAATAAATTTTTAGCTTGCTATTAATCAACTTTTTTTTCATACGCGGGATCCAGACCTATGGTAGCATAATATCATATTATGATGCTGCAATAAATTTATTTTAAAGATTCGTCTTTATCAATCCTACCTAATGTTTCTAGTTTCTTTTCCATTGTCACTGCAACATTTTTACGTTTTGTTACCATTACGTAGACAAAGCAAACACAATCTGAAGCACGATTACATTACAGAACGGAAGTGATTAATAGGCTGTACTACACACAATACAAGAATTTTTAAATAGTCACGTTTTTTTTAAACAATGCTAAGACAGTTTGACATAAATAAAGAAAAAGGAATACAGACAGGTGTCTGTTCTTTCCGATAAGCTGAGACGGTCGCTCTGGCTGCCGCCGTGTGCATGAATCATTTTTACTATTGTACTTATGTGTTCAAATTACACAAATACACATTATC
Source organism: Diabrotica virgifera virgifera (assembly GCF_917563875.1). Classification (NCBI taxonomy): domain Eukaryota; kingdom Metazoa; phylum Arthropoda; class Insecta; order Coleoptera; family Chrysomelidae; genus Diabrotica; species Diabrotica virgifera. The sequence continues at coordinate 208,091,167 of NC_065450.1, forward strand.
TCTGAAATATTATTTGGCCTACATACATTTTTATTTGATAAAATTGTTAAATTGTTTATTTGTTAAATTTTTGTCTGATGAAAATCGGTCCGGGTTAGCCGGACTTCCGGGTTATCGGGGGCCGACTTATCGGGGTTCCACTGTATTTAACGTTTAGTCATAAAAGAATATAAGTCTTTAGTACTGTTGATAGGTAGGTAGTCAACAGAATATTCCATTTATTTATGAAACGATATAAGTCATTGACTTATATCATTTTATAAGCCGCTAATCTTCAAATGGCATTTTGGATTGGTAGAACGCAAACTCAATCGCATGGATAGGCTGTATACACCAATGGAAGTTTTTGAAGCAATCTGTAAATTCTGCAAATGTTACTGTACAAATGGTCAGAACTAATGACATTTTGGATTTTAAAAATTGGTGGTCCAAATATTACGAAAAAACGTGCCATTCGGTTGAAACTTCCGCTACATCTATTCAACGTTCACAAAAGGAGTTATTCGCAGTTTCCAGCTTTATGGAATTCCGCTACAATCATACAGAAAAAGGATTTGTTGAAGCATTAAATCTTATTGATGGAGCACTAACCAGTCCCGTTGTTCTAAAAAGTCATAACAACGAAAATGTTCAACTTCCAAAGGAACGAGCTTATCCTACGGAAAAAATTCCGATTAACATTAAAAAAATCAATGATATTCGAAAGATTACTAGGTATGTTCCTGAAAATGATCAAGAATTTGATGAGGAAATAATGATTGGCCAACCACTGAAGTGGAAAGTACTAACGTATGAGTATCTTATAAAAAACTACTTTTAATTTTTTTTTAGTTTAAAATATTTCACTCGTTAATAACTGATAATAGTCTGGGTAGATTATCGGAGAATAGGCCATTTTTGGGAAAAGTTATTTACCAGCAATTTTATTGCTGGAATCGAATCTTATGATTGTACATATTAATAATATAAGTCCGCAGATAGTGTGCTACTTTTTTTATAAACAAGATGGCTCCCGAAAATCGTGATTTTTCAATTTTTGCTTTATAACTCCAAAGATGTTAACTTTACACCAAAAACACCCAAATAAAAATTCACCGTAATTAAATTCGAATTTACTTCGACAAAAATTTTCCCCGGAAAATCGGGGTTTTTCCAACAAAATCTTTAATTTTCTCCTTTTTTTTTCAACAAGGGATTTTTTATAATATGTTTAACTTTAGTCACTCGTAAGTAAAGAAGAGCTTTTTTTGAAATATTTTTTTCATATTTTTTTATTTTTTACTTTTTAGGCTTACACTTTTCAAACATTAAAATATATCGTCATGTTTATTAAAATATGTATAAAACATAATATTATGATGTACAAACATGAAAAATAGTCGGAATCTGCAAAAAATTCGAAACTTTATTGTTTATTTATGAAGAATAACGTAATCAATTAACGTAAAAAGTAAAATTATGTATAGTTCATATCATTAGCTACAATGTGTAAAAGTTTCAAGTTTCTTCATTTTAAAAAACAAGAGAATTTAAGTATTTTCCGTTAAAATCGTTTTTTTTTATTTAAACAATTAATAAACAAAAAATATTTTATTGACTATTCGTGTATTTTTCCGGCGAATGCATATGTCTGCAAATTTTTAGTCATTTGCATTGAAGAAAAGGCAGTCAAATTAACGTCCAAAGGTTTGACCCAAACGATTGAACTAAAGAAAAGCGTTTAATTAATTAATACGACAATACGAATTCTAATGTTAATTGTAGCACAAAACGTTTCTACCGGTGGTTTTTCTAAGACTACGATAAAAACACGAATTTTTTGAATTCGAGTTTTGATTGAAGTTTTGTTTCGTATCGTATTGAAATTTGACACGAATAAACGCCAATTTATATATAAAGATATGTATGGAATGATGACCCTTCATCATTTTATATATTTCCAACTAAATTCACATTCACTTTACGAGTATTAGCCAATGATTTTGCTTATTTATTTTTATATTTGTACTCGATTATCCAACATTATTTTATATATAAAGATATATATGAGCTTTCAAAATTTGAAACTTTATTGTTTATTTATGAAGCTTTACATAAACAATTAACGTAAAATGTGAAATTATGTATAGTTCATATCATTAGCTACAATCCGTAAAAGTTTTTTAAAATTTTCGGTATTTCACCCTAAAGTCAACGGCTTACGAAAAAAAGAAACGAATTTATTCCAGACATTTGCACCATGCTGTAGAAAAAAAAAGTTTATGATTGACATTTTGCTCTTGGCATTTTAATAAAATGTTTGGCACATATTGCAACTGCATGCCAAACTTTCTGAACAATAAGTATCATACGTAACAAATTCTAGTTTTGCCTGAATTTTGTATTTTCTATTTAATTAATAACAGTAAAATTCATATTTTCATACAGTTTAAAAATCATATGCTACTGTGATCATTGACACGCAGTTAGGTATAATGTTATAAAGTTTACATAAAAAAATTATTTCCAAACATATTTGTCAAACGCCAGCAAACGTGATCAAATCAAATTGTTTTTATCGAAGTGGAAGCGTAGGGATACAAATTATTTACAATTTCGATATTTAGCTTAAATTCTCTGTCGGCTACCGATGGTGCAAAATTGTTTCACAAACAGAAAATAAAATTCATAAAACACATTTAAAAGTGAATCGAAGCGATGTAAACATACACCTGACATTTTTTTGACACGTATGTGGTTATTCGAACGAGAAAAAATATTGAAAGTATGTTAAGTTTTTTAAAAATTTATTCTATTCGCTGTGTGCAAGTATTAAAAGGGGACACGAGAAAGGATCGTGCGCGTATAGTGGACAAACCTTGAAAATTTCTTAACATATTGTTAAGATCTGCTTCTTATTAATTTTATATTAATTATTATTTATTTGATTAACTATTTAATTGTCGCAAATCATACATAAAAAATGAATAAAAAATCTCAGGGGGCCTTTTTATAATATTAAAAAAATGTCTAAATTATCTTACGTTATACTTATCTTCTCTCGTGGTTTCAGTATCTCTTAGTTGATCCTAATCGGGATAAAATAGGAAAAAGAAATAAAGCAAAATATAAAATAAACATACAGAATTGTCTTTTATTTATCAAAATCAATACTCTAAAATTTATCAAATCTAAAACCTGTGGACACAGATGTCCGAATGAAATTTTTACCACTTAAATTTATTTTAGTTAAAAACAAAACAATTTATCGGTTTGTTTCCGATGACTTTGGTAAAACAAACTAAACAAAACAAATTTATGTATTCGCAAGATTACCTATATTTCCTATTTACTTTTTGAAATATTGGAATTTTAATTCATATGCTTTTTACTCAAACTTTTAATTTCCGAACATAAAAATATCTTTCACATAAATTGACTAACATTTTGCTTCACTCACTCTGATGTCTTCTCGTGACCCAAAACAGCTCTCCCTCGTTGACTATGTTAAAGGCTACTCATCAAAGCCCTCTCCGTTCTCCAGCTTCAAAACTATCAGCATACCAGCACCAATTCTCCAAAACGAGGTATTTCGTCTCAATTTGATCTGTCTCTCGTTCCACTTTTCAGCACTATTCTCCACTATCAAACAACCACTGGTACTTGCTAACTACTTATCCACGAAAACGTCGACCGCTCCTCAGCGCTGCCAATAACATAATAATTTCTTTTTCAAACTCACTCAACATTCAAACCACTTTTCCCCTTCCAACTTGCCAAGAATCATAAACATTTCTTTTTTCCATTCGACAAACAAACAGTCATTTTCAAAATTATTCCGACCATCCTAATTACTTTCGGGGAACCCTACAATATTTACTCGGGTTGAAAAAAAGATATCAAAATTCCAAACTTTCTTTTAAACCATTTTTCTAGAAAATGATAATTACCTCTACCTGTGGATTCTATAATTCCCGTAATAAACAATCTTTTTCCATTTTAAATCTAAATACATCGTCTTTTTCACTTTAATTATTCACAAAAGTCTTTAACGGTTCATCGGAAAGCTCATTAAAAAAAGAAATCCACTTACATCCAAACTAAATTCTAATAAATATTTACAGATCAATATACAGGGTGTATTAAATTTATGTGCCCTCGTTATTTAAAAAAAAATTTAATTTAATTTTCATTTTGCCTTTGATTGATAAATTGAAAACACAATAATATATTTCTTAAATAATTCATATTGTTAATTAAAATTGTCAAATTGACGTATGTTTTATAACTACCATTGACCATTCCAGGTCACGTGACTTTGACAGCGTCGCAGAGGGGTACATATTGTGTTTTCAGTGTTATTTTTGCTATTTTCTCGTTCTATTATAAAATTCTGTGATTTTAACTACAAAAATGTCAAATATTGGTTATTATTACACCCTCACAGGGGATGCAAAAACCCGGCATAATCAGAAAATCAGTATTCTTGACCCACAACTCCTGTCGATCTGTTGACAGTGCATTTAAAAATCTCGATCTTTAAATGATGCTGGTATTCTAAAAAAACACACTTTATCTTCTTTTACCTTTACTGGAACACTTTACAACTGAACAGAACGCTGGTATTTTATTCATATTTTTAAATTAAACAATGGTTTTCTGCACTAAACGTACTTTTTTTACAAGATGTTTGCCCCTCAGCCGCTGTCAAATGACGTCACTCTGGAATTGTCAATTATTAAAGAAAATGGGATTTCGCAAATGATGTGTTATAAATTGTAAAAATTATATGTTGCTCCACAATATTGATATGATATGCAATTATTAAAGTGAATTTAATCAATGGTATTTTGCTTGTAGTACAATGTTTACCTTTTAATAAAATAACCTCAATCTTACTTTTTCTTCCTATTCTTTTTTGGGCTATGGAATTAACAATTATCCAGTAACCAGGACTAATATAATTGGCCAATATGATTAAAACTGCTACAAATGTTGCTGAGCTAGGAAACCAAGTGTCGCTCTTTCGAACTTTATTTTAAACTTATTTAAATAAACAACAAGAACAAAATTCTCCAAAATTAATTAACATCTCATCAAAGAATAAACGCATCATGACAAATACATTGGGGTGCAAAATTAACCGGACATTCAGATTTTTCCTAAAAACTGGCATCTAAAAAAAGTTTAAGATGTTCCCAATTGAGTGTGTAATAATAAACAAAATTTAAATGTCAAATTTATTACAACTCAAGAATGTTAAAAGAATAGAAATTTAAAAAAATTTAAAACCTACAAAGAGATATTTTTTTATTTTAATAATTATTGTATTACCTCCACGAGCCCTAATTAGGGCTCTCATTCGATCAGGCTTAATTTCGGTTAAGACAGGAAAGTCTGCCTGAGGGATTTGCTCCCAGTCGTCACGAACTGCTTCCTCCTATTCATCCATGGTTTCAAACACCACGGTTACGTCAAATACGTCGTCCCGGAATATCGTCCTTGTGGTCCATAGTAATAAACAAATTCCAATTTCATCCAAGTAATCCCTTGATGAGCATTATCTTGCATCAGATGAAAGTTGTCTGCAGCAAATGAGCCAAATAGTACTACATGATCTTCCAAACATTCCTCAGTATAGCCTTGAGCATTCAAATTACACCCTTGAATCGTTGGGAAGTTCTGTATGAGTCTCTAGGAAAATGCCTGCCTACACCATTATACCACCTCCACCAAATTGAACTCTCGGAGTAAAACAACATTGTTGATAACGTTTACCAGTTCTTCTTTAAATCCTACGCCGCCTATCTAATGAGTATCTGTTAAATCTTGATACATCTGTGAAAAGCACAATACTTCAATCGTCATCACCCCAAATAAGATGTTCGCCAGCGTAATGAAAACGTTTCCTCCGATGATCGAAGTCCCGTGACCTTTTTCCCGAGGTGCCGTGGTCATATTACCCGTATGCACGCCAATGGTGAATATAAAATTCTTAATTGTATGTAAAAAATGCGCAATAACTACCTCTTAAAATCTACTCAATTTCATTTGCCTATCTCAACCGGTTTTAGAGCAATAAATAAATAGTCAGTTTGTAATAAAAAATTAACATCCCGTATATCGGAAACGAAGCATTTGCGGACATATGTTTATAAAGCTAACGGTCATGATTTTTTAAGCAGAATTACCCCTTGAAGTTTGTCGCACTTATTTAGGAACACCCTGTATTGATGAAGAATATGGCTAGTTGTTAAAGTACCTAACTTTTTTATTATCCAACATAAGCGAATGAATAAATAATTACACTTTTATAAAAAAGAATTTTTTATAATAAAACCTTTTTATTATTTATAGGAAAGAATATAAATTAATGTAACGATTTAACGATAACATGCTTAAAATTCCAAATACACTCTATAGTCCTGTCGCCAGGGGGGGTACAACGGCCTTCTTAATTCAGATGGACTTACCCAAGTTTTTTTTATGTATTTTGGCCCGTAGAACACGAATTTTTTGGGTAACAGTTGATCCGGATGTCGATAAGATTGTTATAAACAAAGAAGTTGAGGAATTACATAACAGCGATTTCTCGCAAAACAAAACATTTTTTTGTATTATTTGGGTCATTCTAACCAAAAAATGTTCCTACAAGTTTTTTCGTAGGATGCATAGTTTTCGAGATAAACGCGGTTGAACTTTCAAAAAATCGAAAAATTGCAATTTTTGAACCCGAATAACCTCTGAATAAGAAATAAAATAGCAATTCTGCTTACCGCCTTTAAAAGTTTGAGTCAAATTATATCTGTTTTGAATATTTGCATTGCTAAAAATTTATTTTTTGATTGTTAAAAAAAACTATAACACATAGTGTTTCCCGTGCCTAATACATGCGTTTTAATGCATGCTACGTAGAAATAGCCTCACTTGCACTTTTGCCTCTTCTACCTACTCGTTCCATTTTAAATGAGAAATAATTAAAAACATCACTCAAGCACTAGGTGTTTATAGCTTTTTTAACAATAAAATAATACATTTTTAGCAATAAAAATAATTAAAACCGATATAATTATACTTGAACTTTCAAATGCGGTAAGCAGAATTGCTATTTTATTTTTTAATCAAAAGTTCTTCGTGTTCAAAAATTGCAATTTTTCGATTTTTTGAAAGTTCAACCGCGTTTATCTCGAAAACTTTGCATCCTACGAAGAAATTTGAAGGAACATTTTTTGGTTAGAATGGCCCAAAAAATACAAAAAAAATGTTTTGTTTCGCCAGAAATCGCTGTTATGTGATTCCTCAACTTCTTGGTTTATAACAATCTTCTCGACATCCGGATCAACTGTTACCCAAAAAATTCGTGTACTACAGGTCAAAATACATAAAAAAACTTGGGTAAGTCCATCTGAATACAGGAGGCCGTTGTACCCCTCCGGGCGACAGGACTACTACTAAAAAATTACTTTTTATAATATCACGGTTTTGTTATTGTACATATAGGACAGAACACATTTGGAAAGAATAATTAACTTATAAAATATGAATTTTTAGTAGGTGTATTAACTGTTATTTTTAATTATGACTCCAAAAATTACATTAGTATAAAATAGTATTTTTTATAATACCACGGTTGTTTAAAATGGTATATTATAATTTTAAGTATATAAACTTTTAATTATTTATTAAAACAATTAAAAAAAGATACGCAACAGCCGGGTTCCAACTGGGGACCTCTCGATCTGCAGTCTAATGCCACTGAGGCACCATCAATTTGTAGATATCTATTTATTAACATACTTTAAAATATCATGGCATTAGTCACATTTTTAAAATAGTGTGAAATTAAAAAAAAATCGATTTATCCATACAGTGTGATTGGCCAGTGGGGTAAAGCTTTGTAGACCCGTTATAAGTAATAGATAGTAATAAAAGTTAATAACAAAAATTGTAGCCAACTTTGATTACAGATTGATAATCAGTAATCGTAAATTGTAAGTTTTAGACAATTATTCAGTCATGGCTTACTTAAAATTTGGAAAGATTTAGACCCGTAATTATTATTAATTTTGCTCTGAGAAATGAAAATATCTCGAAAACTAATAAATTTACACATAGGGAATGTTATACAAAAATTATAGTATGGTAATGGTACTTTTCGATAATGATATAAAATACAGGGTGTTCTATTTAAAATTACTGAGAAAATAATGTACTTGCGTTTTGACTCACCCTGTATTCAATATAAAGAAAATTAATAAAACAACCATTTACGAAAATTTTGACAATAAATAAAAAAATATGACGTCAATACACCATTGACCTTGTGCTTGCTTTTATTTATACAGGTAGTTAAACTTGTTACGATTTTCATATAAAATTGGTTATAACTTTGTAAATACCCCGTATAACATACCAAACCTTTATACTTTTGTAATAGAAAAGTTACGAAGATTTCGAATATAAAATAAAATACAGGTTGTTCTATTTAAAAAAACATAAGTTTGGTCTGCCACTATGTTATCGAACACCCTGTAATATTCTAACTAATTCTGTAATGTGAAGCTCAAAGTTCGCTACAATTTTTGTTATCTTTATCGCTATGCATTACTATAACGGATCTACGGAGTTTCACCCCACTAATTATTAATCACCCTGTAAAATAGCAGTAAAATATTGCATTGTTAGCTAGTCCTAAGCTATCCTGAAAATTTCAGGTGTCTAGGTAGCCTAGAACTATTTTTAAAATGGATTACAAAATTTGCGGAGTCCGTGACACCAACCAAGCCAAGTATATAAAATGGTTTTAAAAAAGAGATTGTTGAGAAAATCTGAGGCTATAGTTGGGTTTAAATTTAGTATTTTATAAATGCTAGAATATTTCACAGAGTGTAGTGAACTTAAAAAAAAACACAGTTTGATCGGTATACCCGGTATACAATGACAGTGTACCTGTCTATCAACATTATTATTACAGCGATATTGTTTAAAGAATAAGACTACAACGTCCTAAAAAATCACTTAAATCGGAAAAAAGGTTTAGGAAATTGAGACATAAAAAATGGTCCATATTGTGGGTGGCCTGTTTTCTCTGACACAAAGGGTATATGCCAAGAAATCATAATTTCAAAATCAAAATCGACCTGTTTAGGGATATGTCTCCAAAATCATCCATTCTCGAAAAAATTAATTTATTGCATAATTTTGGCCCTCACCATACAGCGTGTTTCATTAAGAATTGTCCATATAGTAACAAACAGTTTACACATATTGGGATACTCTAACTGGTGTTAAAAGATAGTTTTCCGCTGTCACCAGAAGGGTGCTGTAGAGATATATACTTCCTTTTCGCCCCTTTTTCCCCCTTAAAATTTACGCCACTGTCGTAATAATTATTTCAGGATGTTTTTTTGATTCTTCGTTATTTTTACGTAAATATCATTCTGTTGTCTCACTGCGATAGAGTGAGTAGTTTTCAAGTTATTTGCGTTTAAAGACAATGGATTCAATAAGTTTATGTATTTTAAACGTGTATTTATAGTATATTAAGTATGGAGAACGGTAAGGGTTTTATACCGGTCGAAGACAATTGTTTGGAGGAGGAGCGGAGCGACGACTCCAATTATTGTCTGAGATCGGTTACCCTTAACGTTCGACATGCTTATAACGTTTTTTGCACGATTGATACCATTATAAATTATAAAAAGTATATAAAACTTCGTCCATTACAAGTAAAATCCAATCATTTGTTCTTAAGATACGCTAAAGGAAAATGTTGTGCTCAAGTAATAGGGAAAGGGACAATCGGGGGCTGGCCTTCTCAAATTGCCAAATTCTTAAATTTGCCTAATCCCGAGAACTATACTGGCCATTCGTTCAGGAGGACATCAGCAACGCTTTTGGCTAATAAAGGTGTTGATGTCCTCGGATTAAAGCGTCATGTAATCAATACTAGTAATACTACTAATGTATGCGATTCTGCAGGAGTTTCTGTTAGAAGTGAAACCACAGCCCAAACAAGTGGGATTTCATTAAATAATTTAACAAATTTTACCATAAGTTTCAATATTGTAACCTCGGAAACCTTTTTTTTTGGATGGTGCTAGAAAGGTCACCAATGGAGACACTGCGACGGCAGCCAGATGGTAGGTGGAGAGTGAGTCGTGAGTTCGAAACTAGCTTTTGGAACGTGGAAGGGAGCCAATAGAAGAAATAGGTAAAGATAAGACAAGAGAAGGTAGATAAGAGAAGAGAGAGAAACGGATAAAAATATAGATAGGTAAAGTTACCTAAGATAAGAGAAGAGATACAGGGCGCCACTTAACTTTTTGGGGTTGAAAGGGGAAAATTAAGATACCTTAGAAATGAAAACAGGTAGGTAAGAAAAGATAATGAGGTTCTGAGACCAAATACAAGAAAAGATATAGACAGTTAATTAGTAAATATTTAGCGGTAATTTATTATCAGGGAATTTATTATGAGTAGATAAATAAAACTAGTAAAATAAATAAAAAACAATATATTAAACAAATGGCTCACCAGAAGGGTGAGTCCAAAAAAACACACAAGAAATAAAGAGAAAACAATGTAATACACCCATCAAAACTGCTCCAACAATTAATGTGTTGTGGTGTACAGTTAGAAATAAACAAAAATTATGATGGAATAAATACAAGTAACATATTATAACAAAAACATGCACAATTAAAAACACAGTAAAGAGAGCCTGGTTATGAATTAAAAAAAAAACAAATCAAGCATCTATAATGAGAAATCTCTCTTTACTGGTTTTAGGGCTTATCTCGAGATAACTGATATGGTAAATTTAATGATTGGATAGAAGATATAAAGTACAAAGATATATTAAAAATAAAATGCAAAACATACAAAGTTAACAAACGTTTACTGTTCAAAAATCAAAAACCACCCCGCACTTGGTTTCATAAACAAAAAGCCAATCGCACAGCTATTAATGGATTAGTGAATGTTTGTACTTAGTTTTGACAACGAAAAGTTTTATTAATGAATAAAAAACTATTGAGGAAATCGCTGATGAGATTCATCGAAGGTTAGCCTTAACCACAGATGAAGATATGTTGAGGTAGATAGCCCTTAGATTGCTCTATTTTTGGAAATAGTTTTAGGTATGATTATTAAGACATTTACAGTTGTTCTGCCTCTTAATCTGCACTGACTCTATATTATTTACTTTACTTAGTAAGCAAACACTGAAGTTATTTGGTAATTGAATCTAAGCGGATGTTAGATCCAGTTACAGATACGATACGAGAGTGAATATCACTCAGATAAGATATATTGTAGGTAAGGTAGATGGTAGATAAGGTATTAGATACTAGACAGACGTCTGTACCCCACGATACTCAGCCACGAACTCCTTGGAAGGTTTATATACGAAACAGATAACAATACTAGTTGATTAGGGTCTCTATAACTTATTTGTGTTTGTCGTACCGACAACGAAATGTGCTAGTACCGCTAAGTTTCTTCCGCTATGGTAATAAAATTAGCCAGGGGTAGTTATTTACGGAAACGGTCATAGGCGTACCCGTAATGAGTGCTAGTGGGCTTAAAATTTACCCTAACGGGTAAATTAATTATTAACTAATCCTAGTATATAAAAAAATGTTACAATATTAATAAATAATTCGTTAGTTTTCTTTATTCTTTCAAAAAATAAATTAAAATTAAGAGATTTTTTAACTCGACGGTAAGTGAATTACTTACCGTCGAGTTGGAGTACTTACCGTCGAGTTGGATTACTTACCGTCGAGTTGCTAGTAAATATCACCTACTGACGTAAAATCTGTCACGGTAAACAGTCAAAAATGATCAATCGTGCAAAAACGTATTTTAACTCATGTGTTTAAAATACACATAATCTTATTGAATCCATTATCTTTAAACGCAAATAACTTGAAAACTACTCACTCTATCGCATTGAGACGAAAGGATGATATTTACGTAAAAAGTAAGGAAGAATAAAAAAACATCCTAAAATGATTATTACGACAGTGCCGTAAATTGTAAAGGGGGAAAAGGAGCGAAAAGGAAGTATATATCTATAGAGCACGCCATAGGCGTAACCAGGATGATCCTAAGGGGGGGGTTACAACTACCTAAAAGGGGGGGGTTACAACTACTGGAAGGTTTCTGAGGGCTATGGTGTTAAGCGTATAGAGCTCAAAGTATATCCCAATGGGGGGGGGTTACAACCCCCAAAACCCCCCCCTGGTTACGCCTATGGAGCACGCCTCTGGTAACAGCGAAAAACTATCCTTTAACCCCAGTTAAAGTATCTCAATATGTGTAAACTATTTGTCAAGTTTGAACAAAAGCTATTGGAAGGTGCTAAAATAATGGGCTAAAATCATTTTAGATTATTTGTAATAAAACACTCTGTATCTCGGTAAGCAGGAATATTTTATTTAAGTGTGTTAGGTTAAATCTTCGTATTTTTGCTAAGGATTCTCCAGTTACTATATGGACAATTCTTAATGAAACACCCTGTATAATAATTTGCACATGAAAACAGTTTCAGAATACTTTTTTAATTATTTGAACATATCACACCCTGCTGATAAAACACTTTAAGAACGATTAATATTTTGAATGAATTATGAAGCCGATCCTGCTTGAAGTTATTCAGTATCCAAAGCACAAAACGTAGAGAAGTATAAAAATGCAAGAGAACGAGATGCTGATATTGTATAATTTGACACAAGAGTAATGTTGCGTTTTGTGAGGTATACACCTATTTTTGATTTATTGTGTTCTATATTTCCTTATGATTGCCTCTTGGCGGATTTTCGGTGAATCACTGTTACCCGTACTCTTGATGGATGGCAAGCAGAAACGCCAAAGGTTAATATTTTTAAAATTGAGTGAGTTGGGGAAATTAAAGAGAAACATATTCAAACAGAAAATAACGTTACTACGAGGATTTGAAAATGATATTTTAAGTCGGACATTTACACAGTAAAAGAGTACCTTTTACATAGTTTGCATTTTGAAGCTCTTCTGGGGAGCGTTTTATTTCAAATTGAGCAAATATTATGGAAAAATCTTTCAAAATGAAACTGGAATTTTATTTTCCATCAAAATGAAAATATATTTTCGCGCCAAGTAATATTCATATCAGGTCTATTGTAGCTGGAATATTTTATGAGCCACTCATTTTTACGGCGTTTAGCGATTTTTTATTCTTGTATCAGGAGTTTTCCAAAGTTTTTTATAAATTGAATGTATGAAGTTGAATGTAATGTTTCTCGATTACAAGTTATGCTTTAGAAATGGTCGCCTTTGTCACATTATCCTCCAAATGATCTAGTGGTTACTACACTAAACTTATGATAGAAAAATCCGAGTTTAAATCCCAGCCATCCTATTACTTTGTTTTTCAATATAATTCTTTGTGTCAATGGAATGTGCTTTAGATTTTTGATTCTATTCGAAATAGATTGAGAAAAAAATTTTGGGATGCCCGGCAAATGAACTCTGATTGCCCGATCAAATTTAGCGTCGAAACCACTACAACTACATAAACCATTTCGGCGATAATGGTTTAATCGATTATACTTTTGAAGTTCGATAACTTCTAAACGACGTAACAGATTTTGATTACTAAACATGAGTTTGAAATATATTGACAAGTAGTATTTGATGCATCCAAACCCGTTTTTTTCAATGGGAAATAAATTTGATCATATTTATGAAACCTATAACTTATAAATTCGAATTTTATTAGATATGAGGTATAGATCGTTAGCCGCGTCTAGTCCTCCTGCAAAGGCTCAATTATTGGCGCAATTTGTAGGTTGAAATATTGAGCAATTGCCGCAAACTGTATGTCTGATCTTGACCGCTTAAGCACCATTTATAAGCTTACTCAACGCTATTGATTTAGTGTGTTTGTGGGTTTCCTGTCTCTCCTTAAACCGAAGAAATGTACCTCCCAAAAATATGCCGTTTTGTACATACCCAGTACTATAGCTGACTTATGGGTGGCCAAAAGTCAAAAACTGAATATATATCCTTTAGTTCTGAATTAGCCCTGACCCCCTCTTGAAACACAGAGAAAAGTTCAGATCGGCGTAACTTTTCCACACACGTACACACATACATACAAAACATTTTCCCGTTTTTATATATAGGCCATTAAAATGTTACATTTTTAGGCCATACCTTGCATTTGTTAGAGGAGTCAATTTTATTTCTTTAACACGTTAAGCCCCGGACCATCATGACATAATTTTTCTGTCAGACCGGAACATTTTTTTAATAATTTTGAAATAAGAATGTGTATAACTATTTATTTCTATTCTAAAATAAAAACAAAATACATTTTTTAAGTAAAAAAACAGCATGTACCAACAGGGTACACACGGTCTATTTATAATTATTTTTGTAATTTGTTTTAATGTGGACCATGTGTGCCATATTGGCTCACACCAGGAAGATAATCAAATACCTTCTCCCTAAGATATTTTAAGTTTAAAAATACAAAAACAATTTATTTTTTCAAAGAACATGTATGAATATTCACAAAACACTTAACACACATATATGCGGTATTAACGGCACATGCCGGACAAAAAGTTTATACCCTTTTGGCATTCTTCATCGCTGATGCTCTTCCTTCACGGTTCGAAAAGTTCTTGTAACATGCTGAACACCTTCCCCTTTTCTCTTTCTCGTCCAACGTATGCAGAGTTGTTAAAGAGTTTTCAGAAGTTGTTAAAGAGTTTTCAGAAGTTGTTTGAGGCATTAAAAGACTTTGAACAATCTGTTCACGGAACTCAGTAATTGAGAGATGTTTGCCAGTAACAGATTTGTAGAGAACTAAAGAGTTCACAAGTGCGGTATTTGTTAGTAATTCCACAGCCAATTTACGATACCACTTCATACTTCGTCGAACAGGGGAATTATATGCAGCCTTTTGATCCGACACATCGATAAAAGATTTTGCAGAATTATAGTCAACAATGGTCGATGGTTTGGGAACAGGTCCACGTTTTGTTTGAACATCTATCATCAAAGGAATATCCTTGGTCGTTAAAAACAAAACGTCCCGTTTATCTTTCCATTTTCCGATAACAACTTTTGTATTACTCTGTAGATACTTCATGTCACCTCTTTTTAATTTTGCATTGACTACCGCTTTGGGATTATGTTTCCTATTGGAACGTAATGTTCCGACTAAATGGGTTTTCCTATTATTTAAATCATGAGCCAAGTCAACACTCGTATAAAAATTATCAGTATATAAACTTCTGCCTGTATCTAGAAGCGGTTGCATAAGTTCCATCACCACTCTGGATGCTAACGACTTTTCAGATGGTTGCATCTCTTTTCCACCGTACACTTTAACGGCGTACGTATATCCATCTGCGACGCAAAGTTTAAACAATTTGACTCCATATTTGTGTCTTTTTCCAGGAATGTATTGCAAAAAACTAAGTCTACCACGAAATGGCACCATAGTTTCGTCAATACATAACGATTCTCTAGGAGTACACATTTTCTGAAACTTTTCATTTAGTATTTGTACAAGAGGAGAAATTTTGTAGAGTCTGTTTCCAGGTGGGCAGCTCTCGTTATCTGAAATGTGAAAGAAGTGTAATAATATTTCAAATCGACTTCTACTTATTTCACACATTTTAGAAACTTCATTTTTGTAAAGTAAATTGTTACTCCAATAATTTCTGAGTTTCGGTTTTCTGTCTAACCCCATCCAAATAATGAGAGCCAAAAATCGAAGCAATTCTTTTCTGTCAATTGGTCTCCAGTTACTCATAAGCGAATGTTTCGTTATTGACTCATTTACAATACCAGCGATTATGGTTTGTTCGGCGTATTTATTAGTTTCAGTAACCAACAAATCTTGCACTTGACGGTCGATAAACAGTAGGTAGAAATCTATTGGTTTGTGGTCTGTAAGTTTTGCGAGTTCTTCCTGATTTATTCCTGAAGTAAATGATAGTTCGAACTTATTGAGATCATCTGGATTTGGCACATCGCTCCATGTTATTTTATTTCTTGATACAACATCGTCAATAACAGCTTCCAGGCTAACGTTTGCAGATTCAGCTTTTTCTACAAAGCAAAAAAAAAGTAAACTACAAACAGAATTTGTGCATTCCTAAATAACTTACCTATCCTTCTTGTATCAGCCTCCTTTTGGATACAACTAGGACCTGCAGTTATTTTATTTCTTGATACATCGTCAATAACAGCTTCCAGGCTAACGTTTGCAGATTCAGCTTTTTCTACAAAGCAGAAAAAAAGTAAAGTACAAACCGAATTTGTGCATTCTTAAATAATTTACCTATCCTTCTTGTATCAGCCTCCTTTTGGTTAGAACTAGAACCTGCAGTAAATTCTTTGCAATTTTGTGTTTGTTTGCAAATTTTAGCTTTTTTTCTACGAGGCTCATATTCACTACTGTATGAGTCTGAAGAACCATCAGTAACATTTTCATTGTACACTGGATCGGCATCAGAATCATAAAACGTACTTTCAGACATACTACTATCACTAAAGTCACTCTCCTCAGCAAGTCTGCGAAGTTCGTCTTCCGATAGTCCTTTACGGAACATTATCTTATTTTTTAGTTCCACTTTTTAACAAAAAACTGAAGAGAAAATAGTGTTACCTTCGTTAGACGTTCGAACCGATACTGACTGAAGCATGTTAGAAATTATAACCTAACCTGTTTGTGAACACGTGGTTTAACGGACCAACCTCTGATTTTGTTTACCACAGACCGTTTACACACATTTATACATAAGAAAGCACGGCAAATGCGATCCTCGACGAGCCACGGCATTAGGAACACGACACTTCGCTGTGGCCTGATAGGTACACACGGTCCCAGATAAAACTAGAGTGTGTGCCAGTGTGGTACACATGGGGCTTAACGTGTTAATATGTAGGTGGTATCAGTAGAAGTTTAAGTTCAAGTTTTTGGGGTCGCCACCCTTGTCCCCGGGCCGCCATCTTGGAAATGGGGTGCAAAGGGGTTTCGCGCTATATCTCGTAAATTACCAACTCTACGGAAAATCTAATTAAACATAAAATGTATCAAATTAAATTTTCTACAATTTTGTTTCTATTACTTTTTTTCGTCAAGTGATCAACAAAAAAGATATAAACAAAAATAAGTAAAAATTTTTTAACAAGTTTCCTTTTGGAGGTTATAACTTTTTTCAGTTAATTTTAAAATAAAATAGCAGTATATCAATTTTGTAGAGTGTTTTTCAGCGAACAATTTCCACTGTAAGGTTATTTAATTCTATTTATTTATATAGGTTTTACAGGGCACCAAACTTGACCAGATGCTCGAATGCTCACAGAGATACAATAAAAAAAGGTTAGGCTTACTTTTATATCTATATATATTGTTATATTTCTATTTGATATGAAAATGAAATTTTGATAATTATAAACAGAATTCAATTTAATATAAAATATTTTCAATTTTCTCAACCACGGGCATATAAATTTAGAACAACCTGTATACAACAAATTGTTATATTTAAATTTAAGAAGTGATTAGAAGAAGCTTACGAAACTCGGGACAATGCGCTTAGAATAAACAAAGTGAATGGTGCGTACCATTATCGTTTTTCGTGGAAGGTTCGATCATTAGCCTATGCTAAATAAGACTCAGTGGAAATCGATAATAGGTCATTATCGTTGTTCGCGGAAGGTTCGATCATTAGCCTATGCTAAATAAGACTCAGTTGAAGTAGATAATAGGTCATTAAATTTTGTAAATAGTAGAAAGTAATTTTAGAATGGGAATTAACTATTTTTTTTTTGAAATCCATTAAGCATATTTAGAAAGATTAAAAAATTGGTTTTGAGGAATACTGCGAATGAGAGTTGGTGGTGGAAGGTTGATTTGTGAATCTGGAAGGGATATTTAGAAAGTAGGGGAATGAATGACAAATAGAGATCAGAATGTTTTGAGCTGTCGAGAAGTGAAGTCCAGTAGTAGACGGTAGTGTACGGAGAGGGAGAAAGCCGGTGTAGTTCCGTGAGTGTGGAGTATCTATCGTGGAACGAGAGGTAGGCCAGGTTGAGAGTAAAAGAACCTCCTTGAGCCAAGAGTGTCCCGGTAGCTGAGTGCAGTTTCGAAAAAGGTAGAAACACGGCATCACGACAGAAGCAGGAACGGGAGCTATACGAGCTAGTTTTCAAAGGAGAACATTACTGGAAGCCAGGACGAGGTTTTGATCGCAGCCAAGGATAGCAGGAAACGGGTCTTGTGTGAAGACATTCTCAGTTCACCAGAAAAAGGTCAGTCTCATTTGTTTGGACATGAATGTATGGATTTTTCGTATTAAATACCACATTTAAAATTGAAGAACATAATCAATAATATCAGAAAAGCTTCATCAAACTTAAATAGAATTGTTGCTAATAAATCCTAATAGTTAAATGTTAATAAAAACTTTCAATTGGAAACCAAAAGGAAATAAGATTCCCATGTGTAAATGTTATGTTTAAGAATAATAAGATATAGCAAATATTAAGCAGTGATTGCCATTTAAATAAAATAAACAATATTTTGATTATAATTGTAACCCATATGTGTGTATTATTTTACTCTTTTCTTTCCTATCCCGATTAGGAACCATTGAGAAATACTTAGAAGCCACGAGAGTAAGTAATTAATTTTATAATTCGCCCTGAGATTGAAAACATATTGATATGTGATCTGGTAAATTAATTAGATTATGATTAATGCATTGATTAAATTAAATGACATATAAGAATATTATCTCATATCAATAATCAAGATCACATCAATATATATATTTCTTATTCATACAATTTATTATGATTTTAACATTCCTATGCTATTAGTATTTTTGACCTTTCTCCCCACTATAAAACTTATAACCGTAAGCATATATAGAAAAGGCCCAAGAAGTTGTTTGAGTACAAATTCGCCTGTCCAGATAAAGAATGACGCAACCGCAAAATGCAAAATTCTTAAGAAGAACAAAAAAAAAAACGATTTTTGATATCAAAATTATAAAGTATGATAAAATTAGCCATCCACCAGACCGTGACCAGGATCTCGAGATATAAGCGTTTTTTGGGGTGTGCCGCTTGTCTATGAAGTAACATAACTTTTTTCCTATTGTATATTTTGACTTAAAATTTTCCAAAAAAACTTCTTCATGAACTATATTTTATTGCTGTGTTGGTTAAAATTATAAACTAAAAAGTTTGTCACTCAACTTTTTAACTAAACATGAAACTAACGAAATATGTTGACAAAATGTTCAAAAATTAACAACTCCTTTTATAATGTGTCTAAACATTTTGGACAAATTTCATTGTTATCTATATACCTCAAAGAGGACACAGTAAAAGTTTCAAAAGGAAATATTTACAGCAACCAATGATAGAGCGAGGTAAATTTGAAAAATCATAAAAATTAATTTTTGGCATTTTTATATAAAATTTGACTTTTGAACATGTTCCACCAACTCTAAATAAAAATAAACTTCATATTCGGATTCAGCGACCTCGAAAACATAAAAAATGATCAAAATTCGTCATTCACCTTAAATTTGATTTTCGTGGTCGGCATAACGTAATTTTAATCAAAGTATTGTTTTTAATGTATTACTATGAGAATTATTAGAGGATCTGGTCAAGTTTGGAGCGCTGTAAAACCTAGATAATAAATAAAATTAAACAACTTTATAATGAAAATTGTTCATTGAAAAATCCTCTCCAAAATAGCTATTATGTTATTTTATTGTGAAATGAACGGAAAAAAAGTTATAACCTCTAAAAGGAAACTTCTTACAAAATTTTCTCTTATTTTTTTTTCTCTGATTCAGGCCTTGGTTTAGAACTAGCCTTTAGCCACGTAATTGTATAACTTATCACTAACTCAGGTGTAATGTGTAGTGTGTGTGTTGAGTAAGTATCTTGTTACTTTGCAAAGTCGACGTCATTGTCTTTGTAAAGAGACGCTAATTGTATCCGAACGTCTGCGGTCCCTCCGGTGAGTACCGATCCCACAAGGACAGAAACTATTTTCATTTATTAATTTATAATAAATGAAAAAATTCCTTACCCTGGTGGGATTCGAACTCACTACCATTCGCAACTTTCGATCCAAAGGTTAGGCGCTCTTACCACTGAGCCACGGAGGGGGTTCTTATTTTTGTTTATAACTTTTTTGTTGGTTACTTGACGATAAAAAGTAATACATGTAACATTGAAGAAAATACGCTACAGTAATAGTCCTTTGTGCTTGTAATACGAGCCCTAACAACTATATTATGTTGGAACAAGCAGTTATTTTACAAATAAAATGCCAATTTACCGAAATTATTTTATTTAATTTTTTTAATAATTGTAGATATGCAATTAACAACTTTTTTTTTGCGTGTAGAATTATTTTTACAATTTAATTATATATTTCATGTTGGTTACTATTTAACTAATTGTTAGATAATCAAAAAACGCTGACAACTAAATATTGGAACAAGCGGTTTTTAACTAATTAAAATAAAAATTAATAAGGCGTAACGTCGCCCTTAGCTTGAATGACAGCCTGAACTCTATTAGGCATTGTATCAACTAGGCCTTCACAGAACTCAGGAGTGAAACTATTCCATATTTCTTGCAATTTAGTACGTAGTTGTGGCAAAGTACGCTGAGGGTTATTTCTTAGGCGTTGTTTCATTTTGTGCCAAAGTGTCTCTATTGGATTAAGATCCGGGCTACTAGAAGGATGTGACAAAACTTTAATGTCATGTTCTCCCATCCATTTTTTGGTAGATTTAGCCATATGGCATGAGGCTCCGTCCTGTTGAAAGATAAAATCTCCGGATGGATATAACCTTGCCGCACTTGGTAAAAACGAATGTTCAAGGATATCTTGATATTTGGCTGCGTTTACTATGCCTTCAATAAAATGTAAAGTTCCCACCCCTTTGGCCGACATACAACCCCACACCATGATACCCTGTGGAAACTTTACAGTCCTTTTGAGACAATCTTTATGGAATGCTTCTGTATTTTCCCTAATCACACGCTTTCGGTAATCTCCCACACAGACATCAAATTTGCTTTCGTCGCTATAGATAACTTTGTCCCAGTCAAGTTTGGTCCAAGAAAGTTTAGATTTAGCCCAAATATAACGATTCCTTTTCTGAGCTTCCGTCAACAATGGTTTTTCTTTGGCCTATTCAAATAAAGAAAAAAATAGAAAATTTATATCGCAAATAAAAACCTATCAAACATACCTTATAAAAACTAAAACCGCTTTTGTGGATATATTTGCGACAACATTCTCTGGAGAAATTCATTCCAGTTTCTCTATTCCATCTAGCAGTTACTTCTCGTAGTGTATTTCTTCTTCCCGACTTACATATTCTGACTAAATGTCTGACACTCCTTTGAGAAACAGCTTTTGGACGGCCTGAGCTTTTGCCGCGAACATCAATACTGGCAGTTTCACCATATTTCTTAATTATATTAAACACTGTAGATGTTGCTACCGTTAATTCACTGGAAATTTCACGCATTGTTTTACCCTTGTGGTACTGATTAATAATGATTTCTCGCACTTTTGGATCAGTAGGTTTTCCGCGTGCCATTATTGTATTTTACCGATAATAACTGACAGTTGTTAATTTATTCAAACTCAAATGGCTCGTTATAATAATTATTGTGGACAACAAACTAGCTACTCGTATGTTTGATTTCAAAGCCTTCTTTCCGTCAAGCTTATAAAACTTCACTCGTTTCTCGCCAGGCACGCTAAAACGCCAGGAAATTTTAAAATGTTCCAATATTTAGTTGTCAGCAGTTTTCGATTATTAAACAATTAATTGAACAGTATTCAACATAAAATATATAATTAAACCGTAGAAATAATTCCATACATCATAAAAAATGTTGTTAATTTCATATTTACATTTAAAAAAAAATGTAAATAAAAGAATTTCGGTAAATTGGCCTTTTATTCGCCAAATAACTGCTTGTTCCAACATATAGTTGTTAGGGCTCGTAGATGTTTTTAACTTTTCCGACCTCAAAACAATAGCAAAGTTGAGCATTTTTCAACAGTCAGACAAGGTTTTTTCCAAATTTTTCCATCAATTAAAAAACTGCATAAGAAAAATAGAAGTATTTTTATATCATACATGGGATCTATCTCTATTCATAGTGGTATTTTGAACCTTTTGACGTAAGTTAAACTTTTGAATTCTAAAATCAATTATTCATTAGAGACCTTTTTATTGTAGCATAGCTCTGACGATGGCTTTATAAGCCGAAAGCGCTCAGCTAGGAATTATTTAATTTACACACTTCAAAAGCACACTTCTCCTTATTTACCTGTATTCATAAGTGTGTACAAAACTATTTCAGTCTTTACATTTATAAAATTAATCGTTGGATTTTCTTCTTCTTCTTCTTGTGCCACTCCTATCGGAGATTGGAAATCATCAAGGCTACCCTGACTTTGTTTACAGCTGACCTAAAAAGTTCATTAGTGGTGCAGCCAAACCACTCTCTCAAATTCCGCATCCACGACATTCTTCTACGGCCTGGATTCCGTTTTCCTTCTATTTTTCCTTGCATTATATTTACATAATATCAAATTTGGATTTTACATAATATCAAATTTAGCACTTCCACTTTTTTCTGTTAAAAACCATAAACTCTCTACACTTTTACTTACAGCAGTAAAATATTCACTTCACAAGAGAAGTTTGAGGTCCGCAAATAAATGTAACCCAGTTTTTAAAAAGTCCAAAAAGTCTCTAGACCTAACTTAAAACTGGTTATACGACATTGTAATATGAAAACTAATCTGAAAAGTTTTCGGAACCGACCAAAAAATAACTTTTAATTCTATATTCATAGTTCAGCACCTATTACGAGCTTAGACTGTAACTTTTAATTGATTTTGGGAAAAGAGTATTTAGCTGGGAAAAAGTTCAAAAAGAGGATTTGAAATCTGAACGGAAGTCGATGGTTTGAGAAAATGTGTAAGACAAATTTTAGAAGAGAATATTTTTTTAATTGCTGTACACACAAAACAAATAAAGCATTGCACCATCCAATTGAAAATTTTCCCATCATACAGGGTGTAACAAAAATACAGGTCATAAATTAAATCACATATTCTGCGACCAAAAATAGTTCGAATGAACCTAACTTACCTTAGTACAAATATGCACATAAAAAAAGTTACAGCCCTTTGAAGTTACAAAATGAAAATCGATTTTTTCGAATATATCGAACACTATTAGAGATTTTTTATTGAAAATGTACATGTGGCATTCTTATGGCAGGAACATCTTAAAGAAAAATTATAGTGAAATTTGTGCACCCCATAAACATTTTATGGGGGTTTTGTTCCCCTAAACCCTCCCAAACTTTTGTGTATGTCTCAATTAAATTATTATTGTAGTACCATTAGTTAAATTCAATATTCCTAAAACTTTTTTGCCTCTTAGTATTTTTTCAATAAGGCAGTTTTTATCGAGTTGAGGCTTAATTTTTAATATGTTTGCATAAAAATTTTTGGGGGTTTTGTTCTTTTAAACCCCCCAAATATTTATGTACGTTCCAATTAAAATATTACTGCGGTGCCATTAGTTAAACACAGTGTTTTTAAAACTTTTTTCCTGTTCGTATTTTTTCGAGAAGGCACCTTTTATCGAGATGTGGCTTCTTTTTTAATATGATTCAAAATATACCTAAAAATGTAAATCATTCATAAATTTTCCTATTATTACCAAGTCTCCATAATCGTACTTAACCATATACAAATATGTGGTGGATTTGACAAATATTCAATATATCTTGATAAAAACTGACTTTTCGAAAAAGTACTAGGAGCCAAAAAAGTTTTAAAAATATTGTGTTTAACTAATGGTACTACACTAATAATTTAATTGGAACGTACACAAAATGTTGGGGGGTTTAAAGGAACAAAACCCCCATAAAATTTTAATGGGGTGTCCAAATTTCACTATAATTTTTTCTTAAGATGCTACTGCCTTAAGAATACCACATGTCCATTTTCAATAAAAAATATCTAATAGTTTTCGATATATTGGAAAGAATCGATTTTCATTTTGTAACTTCAAAGGGCTGTAACTTTTTTTATATGCACATTTGTACTAAGGTAAGTTAGGTTCAATTAAACTATTTTTGATCCCAGAATATGTGATTAAATTTATGACCTGTATTTTTGTTACACACTGTATACAATACAAAAACTTTTTGACATTGAAATCTGTTATATTTTTGTATGTTCAACTTCGTGAAAATGAAAAAGATTTTATGCAGCAAAGATCTGACACTGGCTCTTAGAATAAGGCTAATTAAATGTTATCTATAAAGTTTGCTTTACTATACCGAGAGAAAAAAATGCTTGACATAAAGAAACTTTATTAATATTTAAGAAAGATCGGCTTGGCATATTGTCTAAGAAATATATCTTTGTAGGTAAGATATCATTTTCTAAAATATTTCAAATAAATTTTAATATACCCAAAGAAATACATCTTAAACATGATTGAACTATCACTTTCTTGGAAACTGCAAACCCATTTGTCAGAAAGAAACTATACTTGTCATAAGAATATATTTTCTTGACATTACAAAACTACTCTTCTTTCTGAGCAATAATATTTCTTAGTAAGGAATATTGTGATCTTACCATTATTAATTAATGTATTTAATGTTAAGAAATATATTTCGCAGATATAATTGTATATTTAGAATAAAGTTACATTTCTTAAAAATAAAGTGATAATACATACGGCGAAATAAATCGTTATGTTAAGATAAAATTATTCTTTATTAGATAATAAAAGCAGGATATAAAACGTTAGATATTAATACATACAAATAATTTCTCCACTCTTAAACCACTGGCTCCTATAGGTACCTACAATAATAAAAGGATGGAGAGGCAAATCAAACTTCCTTATTTTTCCTACTTTTTGTTAATAGTACTTTGTATATCAGCAATTACTTAAAACAAAACCGTTATGTAGAAAGAGTAAACTTATTTTAATAAAAAAATTTTTATAAGGATATAAGTACATACTTATTTTGACAAAAGGAAATAAAAAATAACAAATACACGGGCCTACATAATAACTATTAATTTTTTGGTATAAGAACGGTAGGTATCAGTAAAACAGTCTACAATCCAAAACCTTTCTTGGCATTTCAACAAATAATTATCAATCATATTTAGTTCAGACATGACTTTTTTTATCCTACCATTTTGGTTAATTTTTTTCTTTTTGTTTATGAAATATTAATTATTTTTCTGTATAATGTTAAGTCACACAATAGACATTGTTTAGCTAAAACAAGAAGAAAAATACAACCAATGTAAAACATTGAAGCAGACATATATTTTGTAATTTTATTTATTTATATAATCTAAAAGATACAGCAAACCTAATCATTAAGAAATTTTATTACGGGAAAGTATTATTAATATGCATCTTAAGTTATTTTATATCTATTAACTTATTCAGTTTTCGGCAATAAAATTTCTTAACCGTTAAGATGTTTATTTTAGACTAACTAATATTTCTTTATGACAAATAAAGCACACGCCATGTTTAATATAACGTTGAATTGTAGGATTGTATATAGAAGACTATACATTCAAGAAACATACATATTATAGTTTGTATATAAGTATACATATTTTTATATAGTAACTAACATGTATATAGTTCTACCATATATGGAAGCCCCTAGTTGGTTAATAGCCCCTTTCAATATTGTTCTGAAGCTTTATATTATATTGTTCTCTCCGAGAAGGCTTCAAAAATGATAATGAAAATGTTAATAAACACCCATTTATAATAAATAGTTGTACTCCATATAACGGGATAATTAATTAGTCAGATTACGAGAAAGTTTCAACTAAGTTTGCGTTTGCTAGCCATTTAGAGTAGAATGTGATCATCTTCGTCATCAGCTGGGTACAATTCATTGAATTTAACTACCAATATAGTATTGATGAGTACCTGAAGTTCCTGATAACATAACCAACCCCACACCTAAGAGTAGCATTCCTTCTTTTTAACATACAACTATCATGGACGACCGTTCGATATGGAATCGAGTTGTGCAGTCAGCCAAGATCCACCTCGAACTGTAGTGCTACAAGAAGAGGAAGATTAAATTTTAGAATCGACAAATGACAAAATTGAATAAGAGGATAAACATTTGGAATAAAAATAAAATAAAATTGAGTAACTAGGTCCATTTTCTGTTGGAATTTACCAGCTGAACAGACGGGGTCGTGAATTGTAAGTTTTGAATTTCTCTTGTCTTCTTCGTTTCAGCATCCACCTGGCTTGCAAATTGTAAAAGCCATGGAGGTGTTACCAAGGAAATG
The DNA here is from genome assembly GCF_917563875.1 of Diabrotica virgifera virgifera. Lineage (NCBI taxonomy): Eukaryota > Metazoa > Arthropoda > Insecta > Coleoptera > Chrysomelidae > Diabrotica > Diabrotica virgifera. Next base: position 208,117,586 of record NC_065450.1, read on the forward strand.
AACCAAAAAGTTTTCATTAAAGACCTTTTAGTAATATTTTTAATATTTATTAATATTATTAATGTTGCTGTTAGAATGAAAACTTTACCTTACCTTTCAGTTGCCAGATGACGCTAGTCACCTACTCCATACACGTCAGTTGCATTGTGGGGATAAGCTTTCATGGTTGGTCACTTCGAGTAGAGAGCAGCAGGCCTACGCCTCTCCGATGATGACTCCAAAAAGAGTCGAAAATCGTCAATTCAGAGTGCTTGTCTGCGCTCCCTATTCTAAGTGAAAAATAAGATTGTTTTGCCTTCGCATTGCAACTGAATAAAAATGGAATTTTTATTTTATTTTTATATTGGTTTTTACTCCTTTGAGTAACTAGGTCCATTTTCTGTTGGAAATTACCAGCTGAACAGACGGGGTCGTGAATTGTAAGTTTTTGAATTCCCTCTTGTCTTCTTCGTTTCAGCATCCATCTGGCTTGCAAATTGTAGAAGCCATGGAGGTGTTACCAAGGAAATGGACCAAAAAGTTTTCATTAAAAACCTTTTAGTACCTAATATTTTTAATATTTTTAATATTTTTTAATATTATTAATGTTGCTATTATGATGAAAACTTTACCTTACATTTGGAATAACATTTTTCCTTCTTACACTGATTTTCTGTTACCATGTGGTAATTTTTAGTTTTACACAATTCTTGAAATGAGACGTTCAGCATCGTATTAAATACGACCCTGAAAATGGCCTTTTGTGCACTCCGGGTGCTTGCGAGTGAGTGTTTTTGCTAATGTGTCTATTTACAAAAGGTGTTTTAAACAGGTTTCCGCTAAAAGGTCTCATTAATATGCCTTGTTGCGTGTCTTCCGAGTTGTAAGTGGCAGAGAAGGAGATGCTTTCAAAACAAGGGCTATCTCCGCATTGACAAAGCTCGTTACGAGACATGCACAATTGAAAGCTTTTAGTTGATACAGCGAATAAATTTTTATGTCGATTTATAGAAAACTAAAGAGAACAAAACTCTTTAAAATTAGGTATTAGTCGAAGCAATAAAGCCCTGAACCTCCGACAAAAAAAAAACGACAAGACGGCCCTTAATAATTTTTTTTGCATTCGATTAGTGAATGCACCAGGAAACTTTGTGACCCAAAGCCATAATATAATATTAAAAAAATACATACAAAAAATGCATTCTTAAAGTGCATCTCAAACAGACAATAAAAAAGATTCAGAACTCGTCAATTATCGGCGGAAATGAGTTCGATTTTGATACTCGGGGGGTTTTTGAGGTCGCTGAAAACGAATATGACGTCAAAAGTGATCTCTGGAGGACCTGGTGCCCTGGGTACTGGCTGTTTACCTCGTCTTGTGGAGTTTTCGGCAAATTCATTAGAAATTAGTTAAAATTCATTACTCGGGTGTTTTTGGTGTCTCTCACGACGAATATGATATCGGAAGTGAACTCCGGAGTACTTGGTGCCCAAGTACCTACTGTTTATCTTGTGACTAATGATTTTTGACTAATTTTTTAATGGATTTGCCTAAAACTCCAGAAGACGCGGTAAACACTAGGTACCCCGGGCACCAGGTACTCCGGAAATCATTTCCGGTGTCATATTCGTCGTCAGAGACCCCAAAAACCCCTGAGTAATGAATTTTGATTAACTTTTTAATGAATTTGCTGATAACTACAGAAAACGAGGTAAACAGTAGGTACCCTGGGTACCGGGTACTCCGTAGATCACTTCCGATGGCATATTCGTCGTTAGCGAACTAATAAAACCCCGAGTAATTATTTTTGACTAAATTTTTAATAAATTCTTTTCCGAAAACTCCCCAAAACGAGGTAACCAGTAGGTACCCTGCGCACCAGGTACTCCGGAAATCACTTCCGATGTCATATCCGTCGTTAGCCACCCCCAAAAACACCCGAATAATGATTTTTGACTAATTTTTTAATGAATTTACCGAAAACTCCACATCTACGAAAACAGTAGGTACCCTGGGCACCACGTACTCCGGAGATCACTTTAGACGTCATATTCGTTTTCAGCGACCTCAAAAACCGTCGAGTAACAAAATTGATCTTATTTCCGCTGATAATTGACGAGTTCTAAATTTTTTTTGTCTGTTTGAGATGCAATGATTGAGATCTGTAATGTGCGGTTCAATATTCCGAATAGGCCTGGATCCCGCGTACCAAAAAGTAGATTAATTGCAAGCTGAAAATTTTTTAATAGTTTAACGTTGTCTAGTTAGACAAACTTTGGTGTACGGGAACACTGGAACAGGGGAAGTTTTAATTGTGGAACAGGTTAAAAATTTGAAACGTCAGACTACGAAAACGTCACATATATTTTGTCGGCCAGAACTTCTAATTGATTTGTTACTCTTCCATTAAACTCTCATGCAAAAATCAGACTGGTATTCTTTTTCTCATAGGCATCTTTCAGTGCGTCACTGTTTTTCGATTTCTTTCTAACGCATTAAATTGTAGGTGACAGAAAAAAAGCACGTCCGTGCGACAGATGGCGCTATAAACGAAAAAAAATTATTTACGAATTATATAATATATCTACGAATATAATCTGTACAATTTATAAGACTATACAAATAAAAGAAAATACCATTTTATAAATGTAATAAACACAATTGATTTGTTTTTATGCAAAATTGCAAATAAAATGTGGCAACTGTCACATTTAACTAAAATGTCATGTTAGAAAATAAATGTTATAAATGTGTATTATCACGGACTTACCTTTTTTTCTATCATTTGTGACGCACTGAAAAATGCCCATGAAAAGGACTTTATTTATCACCAACATAATTCCTGTCATATAACCTGTTCTACGTGTCGGACTTATTAAAATTTCAAGTTGGTGATAAATACCAGTGTGATTTTTGCATGAGAGTTTAATGAAAGGGTAACAAATCAATTGAAAGTTCTGTCCGACAAAATACATGTGACGTTTTCGTAGTCTGACGTTTCAAATTTTTAACATGTTCCACAATTAAAACTTCCCATGTTCCAATGTTCCCATACATCAAAGTTTGTCCAACTAGACAACGTTAAACTATTAAAAAATTTTCAGCTTGCTATTAATCAACTTTTTTTTGTACGAGGGATTCAGGCCTATTCGGAATATTAAACCGAACATTGAACCTTGGAAATGTTTTCCCACCAAAAGAAGAGATCAACTGACAATAACCCGTCTTAGATTAGGTCATACCAATGCTCCATACAAGTTTTTGATTCCAAAAGGATCCGAACCGATATGTGAGCAATGTTGTTATTTAGTCTGTTCGGTAAACTCAGACGCAACTGGCTAGATATTTTAGTCGGTAATTTTGCCAATTTTAGTAAAATTGGCAAAAAATAATTACTAAATAGTTAATAATTACTAAATAGTCAGTAATTTTGCCAATTTTTGCAAAATTGGCAAAAAACAAAATAATTACCGACTAAAATATCTAGCCAGTTGCGTCTGAGTTTAGCGAACCGACTATAACGTGGATCTCTCGGTGAAACCTTATTACAAACTGTCCATTCTCCTTAGCAAGAAGCAATTACGATATCCCAACAAATCTAGAGAAAGCACTTGTTGCAAAGTATTTTTTCACCAATATGTTAAATTACTTAAAGGCTATTAATTTTGTAAATACATACCTATTAATATTGTAAACTATTTGGTTTATAATAACTTTAGGATTGATGCGAATTTGTAAATAAAAAAATACCTTTTTTCTCTGCAGAAAATTGTATCTACCATATTTATAATCGCTTTAACGTTTTTTTAATTTCCTGCCTGGTATACAAACTCCTACACCTTAGTCAGCACACTATTCTTTTGATGTTTTCGTAAGGCAAAAGTTCCACTCACATCTCCGTAAAACTCTTTAGCTTTTGCCATACATAAAGTCAAAAAGAAGTAAGTTAGAAAGTTTTTGTAGAATGCAGGACTTGTTATGAATAAGAAGTATGCCATTTTCATTCCATTATAAATATTTTTAGTGATTTTAAAACCACTGTATTAGAGAGAGATTATCTTCAGGTACAAGTTTTCTACGTTTCAATATTGGAATGTGCATGTTTTATTTATGCCCGTTTCAAGTGTAGGTGCAGTTTTAACTGTGTTTCTATATAGGGTGATTGATTAGTGGGGCAAAGCTTTGTAGATCCGTTATAGTAATAGATAGCGATAAAAGTTAATAATAAAAATTGTAGCCAACTTTGAGCTTCACATTACAAAATTAATGAGATTGTTACAGGGTATTCAATAACATAGTGGTAGACCAAACTTATGTTTTTTAAATGGAACACCCTGTATTTTATTTTACATTCATCATAACATCATTACAAAAATATAAAGGTTTAGTATGTTATACAGGGTATTTACAAAGTTATAACCAATTTTATATGAAAATCGTAACAAGTTCAACTCCCTGTATAAATAAAAATAAGCACAACGGCAATGGTTTATTGATGCCAAATTTTTTTATTTATTGTCAAAATTTTTATAAATGATTGACATTGCTAATTTTCTTTATATTGAATACAGGGTGAGTCAAAACGCCAGTACATTATTTTCTCAGTAATTTTAAATAGAACACCCTATATTTTATATCACTATCGAAAAGTACCATTACCGTTCTTTAATTTGTATACAACATTCCCTATGTCTAAATTTATTAGTTTTCGAGATATTATCATTTATCCATGGACCAGTAACGTGGCCACCCAGATTACTAGAATTTAATAAACTGGACCGATTTTTTTAGGGTTATTTTAAATATGAAGGTTATAAAATGCCTCCAACAACAAGAGATGAGATAAAAAATAGAATACAAAGTGTATTTTAAAGTGCTAATTTACAAATGCTTCGTAGTGTAAGTAACTCATTCAATGAACGTTTTTAGGCATGCATAAATGTGTTAGGAGGTCATTTTGAACAACTTATGTAATTAAATATTTAAAATAGTTGATTAAAAGTAGCTTTTAATATCTCCAAAAATGTTGTATTTTGTGTTCATGTTTTTTTGTAAAATTTTTTACTGATATATTATTTTTCGTTCTTTATTTGTTATATTGTTACATTTACATAAAAAAGTAGTTTTCCATTATTGTTTTCACAAAATGTTTTATTTTGGGTTTTTTTGTAAAATTTATAACTAATAAATTATTTTATCGCCAACTGTCACTAAAGTCATTCATTATGGTACTCATTTGCCCTCATTTGCGGCAGTAAAGTAACACTAGTACTAAAAGAAGAATTTTACTTTACCTGTCGCGAATAATCCAGATTAAGTGTAAGTGGCCGAGTGCAGTAATAGATTATTTATTTGAGTTAACTGTTAACTTAAAAATATTGTACAAAATTTACTATATTTTGTGATTTTGAAATTCTGTAGTATTTTGTGATTATATTCATATAAAATAAAATCAAAACTTTACCGATTTAGTAATTATTCAATATTGATAACTATCGATTAAAAATCGGCCATCATGCAAACGTCATCTGTCACCAATGTCATAAAATTTTTATTACGTCTAAAATTTAAAATATTCTTAAATTGTAAATTGTAAGTAAGTGTTAAAACCAATATCAAATTGTTGGCGATAAAATTTTTTATGCACCACGTCAGTAAAGACTCCTTATCGAACTGGTCTCTTATTCGCCTCGCTCGCTACGCTCGCTCTTTCTTTATTTGTTACACTTCCATACAAACGAAGTTTTTATTTGTTTCAAAATGATGTATGTTTTGGTTGTGTTTTTTTTGTAAAATTTATTACTAATAAATTATATTTCTTTCTTTATTTGCTATATTGTTATATTTATTACCAGATTGATAATCAGTAACCGTAAATTGTCAGTTTTAGACAATTCAGTCATGACTTACTTAAAATTTGGGAATATTTAGACCCTTAATTATTAATTTGCTCCGAAAAATGAAAATATCTTGAAAACTAATAGGTTCTAAATTATAGTATACAGCCCATACAATATAGATACCTTTGGACGTCATTATCTACGTCAGAGATCTAAGTTGACATCATTGCCCAATTATAAAAAATTGCTGAATTCATTTTAACTCAAATATATCACATATGTAATAATTATTGTGGAAGTGAATTATACAACAAAACAAATTAATATTCAATGTAAATAAATAAGAATATTAGAAAAAGAAAACAAGAATCTTACGTTCAAGTAAATAATAAAAACAATAAATATAATAAAAGAAATACTTATAGTAAAGAATAAAAGCAAATCTGAAGTGTCATCACCGCAACTGTCAAATGAATGTTACCAATTTATGCCAAAATGTCCCCTCTTGACTTCTTTATCTACATTTACTTTTGCTTGTCTTTATATTTAACTTGAAAAGTACTTTTTTGTATTATTATTATCAATCAAGTATCCATCTTTGTATTTCGTTGCATTAATATTTCGTGATTCCTTAATCTTCTTGTGTTGTACAGTCGGAAAAATGAAAGAATACCCATGAACGATCACATCAATCACTTATTTTGTATTAATTTGCTGTCTTTTTCTATAAATAACAAACGTTTGTTATAGAAAAAGACAGCAAATACAAAATAAGTGATTGATGTGATCGTTCATGGGTATTCTTTCATTTTTCCGACTGTATAAGACAAGATAATGTATTAAATATTACCTCAGGTATTTTGCTACTTAATCTAATGATCTAAATCTGTACCCGGTTTAAAGCAAAGACACTTCAAAGAAATAAGATAATAACGTTTCTTTTAAAGAAATCTACAAAGAAAATCAAAAAGATGTTTTTCTATTCCGCATTAGAGATGGAGATGATCATTTTTTGCACAAAAAAATATAAATTACAATACTAAAGTAAATCTGCATCCACAAAGATATCATTTTTTGTTTACATGCTAACAGCAAAATAAAGGATAAAACGAGAATAAACGAAAACGAGTATACAGTGAGGACGTTTGAGTTTGCATAAATTCATTATCTCGAGAATGGGCAAATCTGAAGAGAAATCCTCAGACAGGTCGATTTTTATTTTTAAATTAGGACTTTTTGGCATATATAATACTAGTGACGTCATCCATCTGGGCGTGATGACGTAATCAATAATTTTTTTAAATAAGAGTAGGGGTCGTGTGAAAGCTCATTCGAAAGGTTATTCAATGCTCTATTCAGTAATATAAACGTTTACATAATTATTTATACAGAGTGTGCAAATTTTTTTTTAATTAAATTAATTGAGACAAAAAGAAGAATGTATGTAATCCATTTATTTCAAAATACATTTGAGTGCTGTCAGAAAACAGAAAGAAATGTTTATTTAAAAAATAATAATTTGTTTTTCGCTTAAATTCAATGTTAAAACTGCCACCCACCTGCCTCTTAGCAGTTTGAGCATTGAATTTAAGCGAAAAGCAATGATTATTTGTGAAATATACATTATCACCTGTTTTTATGACAGCAGTAAAATGTATTTTGAATTAAATAAATTGCTTGCATTCTTCTTTTTGTGTAAATTAATTTAAAAAAAAATTTTGTACACCCTGTATAAATAATTATATTAATGTCTATATTACTGAATAGAGAATTAAATAACCCTTCAAATGAGCTATCACATAACCCCTACTTTCACTACGCACTACACGTATCACTCAAAGAAATTCAAAACATAATCAACAATAATAATCTATCAAAAAAGAAAGCACCTGGCTACGACTTAATCACAGGTGACGTAATTAAAAATCTACCTGCCAAATCAATTGAAATGCTATCTCAATTGTGTAATGCGATATTAAGGCTAAAACACTTCCCAATTCAATGAAAAATTGCGGAAATTATCCTTATACAAAAATCATGAAAACCACCAAATGAGCCCACTTCATATCGACCAATAGTTTAATGCCAGTAATGTCTAAGATCATGGAAAAAATAATAGAAAAAAGACTTCTAAAAATATTAACAGACGGAAATATGATACCCGACCATCAACTTGGCTTTAGGAGAGAGCATGGTACCGTCGAATAAGTTCACAGAGTGGTCAACGTTATAAATACAACATTTTTGAAGAAAAAAGTTACTGTTCAGCAGCATTCCTCGATGTTAGCCAGGCTTTTGATAACGTTTGGCATCAAGGACTGTTGTATAAACTGAAAAAGAACTTATCAGAGGAACTATTTACACTCCTGAAGTCGTATTTATCATAAAGATACTTTCGAGTGAAGTTTGAGTCAGACTATACAAAACCATATCCCATCAGTTTAGGTACCGCAAGGAAGCGTTCTAGGACCACAACTGTATCTGATTTACACAGCCGACTTACCAACAAATCGTGATACAACGACCACCACTTTTGCAGACGATACTGCAATCCTAGCAGTACACAAAAATCCCGTCGAAGCTGCTGCAAATCTCCAGAGAGTAATAAATCAAATAAATACAGGTACACAAAATTGGAGAATTAAATTAAATGAACAAAAATTAAACCATATTGTTTTTACAAAATGTCACAGTGAATCACCTACAGTAACGGTAAATAATAAGGTAATTCCCTCAGTTACCTCTGTAAAGTATCTGGGCATGCACTTGGACAGGCGATTAACCCGAAGAACCCATATATGGAACAAACGGAAAAAAACTGGGCATAAAATTTAGTAAGTATTATTGGCTTCTAGGGCGAAAGTCTCACGACAAGAAATAAACTGCTAGTCTACAACACAATATTCAAATCAGTCTGGGCATATGGTCTGCAGCTCTGGGGAACAGCATTTAAGTCGAATGTATCCATAATTGAGAAATTCCAGTCCAAGGTGTTACGTTCAATAATAATCGATGCTCTTTGGTTTGTTATTAACAGGGACATCTACAATGATCTGGAAACGAAAACCGTCAGTGAAGTGATAGTGGAGTTAAGTGCAAAATACATCGTACGTCTTGAAAGCCACGCGAATGTGCTTGCAATTAATTTGTTAGAAAACAAAACGGTTAAAGAGACAGACACCATTAGATTTACCGCACAGACATTAATATTGTTACAGTAGCTAAGTTAATATTTGTACATACAGTAATAGTCCAGGGTAATAAGGTTTTTACCATGACACTCGAGCAGCCAGGGTACTGAAGCGTTTTTTCGACAGGTAATACCTATAAGAGCAAATTGTAACTATTTCCTGCGTAGGATCTGGCGGCCATTTTTATTTATAAACAATTAAGTGTCAAAAAATGGCATTTTTTCCTTTTGTTTTTCAAATCAATGGAAAACAGTGAAACTTATGGTTTCTTAGTACAAATATCTTTGAGATTATGAAAAAAGCTTTAAAATGACGTATTACAAAGTTTGATATACTCATTTATTGTTAATATAATTGCGAAAAAAGTCGGAATTGCAAAAAAAATTAATTTCGCAATATCTTTTGTAAAAATTAGTGTACAACTTTGAAATTTTTGTCATATAAGGGTTCTTTGGTGCTTAATATGTGATAAAAATTTCAAAGCGATTCATTCATTGTTTCAATTTTTTTCAAATTGTTTATCCCAGAGAGCATTTTTTTTACAATAACATAAGTCAGAAAAAAATGACGTTAGAACCATTCCACATGTGTCAAATAAAAGAGCATGAGCTCAACTTGGTTTAAAAAAAGCGAATAAAAAATGCATTTATTAGTAATAAATAATTATGCAAAAATATCGTAAATCTTTCCTTATAAACTTTTTATTTTGTTATATAAGAAATTATATATATTTATTACAATTTTTTATCAAATATGATATAAATAACATTACTTGGTAGTTGTGCACTTAAAACAGGGTAAAAAAGTTAATTTTTTTGGAAAAAGTTATTCAAAAAGTTTATAAGGAAAGATTTACGATACTTTTGCACAATTATTTATTACTAATAAATGCATTTTTCATTCGCTTTTTTTAAACCAAGTTGAAAACATAGTTCATGCTCTTCCATTTGACACCTGTGGAATGGTTCTAACGTCATTTTTTTCTGACTTATGTTAGTGCAAAAAAAAATGCTCACTGAGATAAACAATTCGAATAAAATTTGAACAATTGAATGAATCGCTTTGAAATTTTTATTATATATTAAGCACCAAAGAACCCTCATTTGACAAAAATTTCAAACCTGTACACTAATTTTTACAACAGTTATTGCGAAAATATTTTTTTTTGGCAATTTCGAATTTTTTCGCATTTATATTAACAATAAATGAGTATATCAAACTTTGTAATATGTCATTTTAAAGCTTTTTCCATAATCTCAAAGATGTTTGTACTAAAAAAATCATAAGTTTCACTGTTTTCCATTGATTTGAAAAAAAAAGGGAAAAATGCCATTTTTTGACAGTTAATTGTTTATAAATAAAAATGGCCGCCAGATCCTACGCAGGAAATAGTTACAATTTGTTCCTATAGGTATTACTTGTCGAAAAAACGCTTCAGTACCCTGGCTGCTCGAGTGTCACGAACAGGGTATATTTTTGTCTTATTACCCTGGCCTATAATGTAATATTATCTCAATAGAGATGTGTGGCGCTGGTCACAATCTCCACATGTCACTTTTTTTTCACAGATAAAATGTGACCCTGTAAATTGGGCACCCTGTATAAATAATTATGTTAACGTTTATATTAGTGAATAGAGAATTAAATAAGCTTTCAAATAAGCTATCACACGACCCCTTTCGCTTAAACTAAATGTTCAAACTGCTAGGAGGCAGGTGGGTGGCAGCTTTAATATTGAATTTTAGCGAAAAACAATATTTATTTATCAAATAAACAATTTTTCCTGGTTTCGGACAACAGTAAAATGTATTTCTAATTAAATAAATTATATACATTCTTCTTTTTGTCTCAATTAATTTAATTCAAAAAATATTTTGGGCACCCTGTATAGATTTGTTAACGTTTATGTTATTGAATAGAGAATTTAATAACCTTTCATATGAGCTATCATACGACCCCCATTCTTATTTAAAAAAATCATCGATTGCGTCATCACGCCCAGATAGATGACGTCACTAATATGATATACATGCCAAAAAATTATAATTTAAAAATAAAAATCGACCTGCTTCGTAATTTATCTCCAGAGTCTCCCATTCTCGAGAAAATGAATTTATTCCAACTCAAACGTCCTCACTGTACCTATAATTTCAGAAGGTTATATCTTAAAACCATGATATTTTAGAGCTATGCGCCCATTGAGTCTTTTGTTCTACACATCAAGGACTACCAGAACCCAAAGTTTCAGAGCATTTGACAGAGAGCTATTTCCCATAAGGTTTGCGGGGTCCTTTGAGAGTAAGAAACTCATAAATCGTATAAAAAACTTCAATAGGCGTTCGCTGAATATATCTATCCTTACTGGTTGCTTAGAAAATTGCAAAATAAATCATAAATTTTGAGTTTTTATAAATATTCATAACTTATGTAAAAATTAACCTAGAGCCTTCTGATTAAACAGAATGCTGAGACTTCTGGTGCTTAAATCGTACCCTATATTTCAAAGCAATTGGTAGAATAGTTTAAAAGTTATTTAATTTCTTTATCCCAAATTCATTTTTTTTTTGCAACACTTAAGGTCAGAAAATGATGAAGTTACAGTAATACTTTGAATATTTTATAAAAGAAGATTTGTAATATTAATTTAATTTAAAAAAATGACAAAAAATAATTCTAAATATTGCAAAATTATTTTGCAAAAACATGTGAATTAAAAAAAGGGGGCTAACTTTGTCCCTAATTGTCCTAGGACAATTGTTTTTCTTTCTTAATGTGTATAAAAATTCAATCTTTCTAAATATGAAAAAATAATTTTTCTACGGGTAACAAGTAAAAAGTTATTCTAATTATTTATAAGTAGAGCTCGGGAAATATGCACTTGAAAAACCCTAAACTATGCATGCAATATGCACAAAAAAACAGTTGAAATATGCACTAAAATATGCTTTTATGCATTAATGCATATAAATAAAAAACGCAGTAATCCTTGTGTTGAAGGTGTTTAATTTATTTTATGCTAGTCACAAATATTTATTTATTGAAATATCTATTACATAGGTACTTTCCTCCCCTACTATAAGCTAATAACAAATTTTCAGCTTGCTATTAATAAACTTTTTTTGGTACGCGGGATTCATGCCTATTACATTTTAACGTAAAATTACATTCAGCTTATATTTTTAGACAAATATTTAAAAATTAAAACAATAATTAAATTAAACATATTACTTACCGCTTTGTTTATCGTGCAAAATATATGGCTGCCATCAATGATTTTGAACTATGTTTTACTATGAATCCACTTCTGCAGAAGAATTGATTTACTTGCACTTTGTTTTAGCATTATCAAACACTTTTGATACACACTTACACTTACACAGGTCTTTACTGAACTAACTACCGTTGCAAAGAAAACTGAATTAAGAGTTTGTAAGTCCAGTGCCTTATTGCAGGATAGGCACATGCCGGTATTTTCACAATAATATTACCATTGTTTAAAAAAGAATTACCACTGTTTTTTTAACAATGGCATTACCTATAAATCAGTCACTTTCGAACTATAAGTTGATACTTGGACATTAGTACAGTTAAAATTGTTAGACAAGTATATTAAGACGAAATTAAGCTTGATCAATTAAACTTTTTTTTTTTAATTTTAAGGACAAAAGGGCAAGTTCTTTAGCAGAACAGAATTCAAAATTATTCTGCACGTTATACCTACCTATTTGAAGCCTTATTTGGTTAAGACATCTCATTTTTTGGTAATAAAAAATATATTAATTTGTCTGGACTAAAGGTGGTAAAATAATATGGCCTGACAGGCCGACATATTGAATCTGCCGACAGACGATAAATAAACAGCCAGCGTCAACTACAATTTGTTATTTGTTAAGCTTTCGGCTTATGGGCTTCTCACATTGTCTATGGGTCTATTGTCCTATTATGCTAATACCAAGATATCATTATATTTTTATCTACCTAGCTAAATTGCATTACTTGTGTCCTCAGATGCTTGTCTGTATTGTGATATATATCTGAAAAATGCCAAAAATATGCACTTTTAATAAATGCATATGCATTTATACAATTTATCCAAAATATGCAAATATGCACTTAATATGCATTTTGCATATTTCTTGAGCTCTATTTATAAGTAATCAAAAAATCAAAGCATTTTTTTTTAATTAAGTTAATAGTATAAATGCTCTTCTTTATTACTGTAACCTCATAATTTTCTGACTATAGTGTTGCAAAAAAAATAAATTCGACAAAAACAAATTAAATAACTTTTAAACTATTTTACCAATTGCTTTGAAATTTAGGGTATGATTTAAGCACCAAAAGTCTCAGCATTCCATGTAATAAGAAGGTTGTAAGTTAATTTTTACATAAGTTATGAATATTTATAAAAATTCAAAATTTATGATTTATTTTGCAATTTTCTAATCAACCAATAAGGATAGACATATACAGCGAAGTTTTTTATACGATTTATGAGTTTCTTACTCTCAAATTTGTTTAAAATGCTTAACTTGGTAATATAAGAAAAAATCGAAAATTTGCAGTTTTTTGATCTTCATTTGTTTATAACTATGTATATCATAAAAATCGACTGCAGGAAACATATTATAGGTTATTAATATAGATGTCCATACGACTCAAAAAAATTTGGTTTCGGCCTGGAAGGGGATGTGTCACGAGGAAAATCTTATTCCTCTGGACTATTTGTATTATTGTTCTTGCTAATTTTCATAAATTTGGTTTTTTTATGTTAAGAGAGAGTTGGTATTCTCCACTATATCTTAATATATTTTCATTATTCTTTCTAGGTCTTTCAAGTTTTCGGCTATTATGACTCTATCGTTGGCATGCCTAATGTTATTAATTAATCTTCCATTCACTTTTATGCCAACTGTCTCGTCGACAAGGATGAAATTGAGCGGCCGTAATTATTAACACACTTGGTAGAATTTTGCCAAAAGTAAAGTGGTGTATTGCGTCAGTATGTCTACACAATATAGTTTGAAAACAAACCTGCATTTGTTTTAAATAACTTTTTTGGATATTCTTTTTCTTAAAGTGCCCTCCCCTCAATGGAGGTCGGTTACTATAATTACAAATTCTTCTATACCTTCAGCTGTTCTTATTAGGCTTTCACAATTTAGCCCTGTATATAGTCCAGGGTAATAAGGTTTTTTCCATGACAATTGAACAGCCAGGGTACTGAAGCGTTTTTTCGACAGGTAATACCTATAAGAGCAAATTGTAACTATTTCCTGCGTAGGATCTGGCGACCATTTTTATTTATAAACAGTTATGTGTCAAAAATGGCATTTTTCGCTTTTTTTTTCAAATCAATGGAAAACAGGGAAACTTATGGTTTTTTTAGTACAAATATCTTCGAGATTATGGAAAATGCTTTAAAATGACGTATTACAAAGTTTGATATACTCATTTATTAATATAATTGCGAAAAAAGGTCGAAATTGCAAAAAAAATATTTTCGCAATAACTGTTGTAAAAATTAGTGTACAGCTTTGAAATTTGGTTTTGGTGCTTAATATGTGATAACAATTTCAAAGCGATTTATTCCATTGTTTAAATTTTATTCCAATTGGTTATCCCAGAGAGCATTTTTTTTGCAATAACATAAGTCAGAAGAAAATGACGTTAGAACCATTCCACAGGTGTCAAATGAAAAAGTATGAGCTATATTTTCAACTTGGTTTAAAAAAAGTGAATAAAAAAATGCATTTATTAGTAATAAATAATTATGCAAAAGTATGGTAAATCTTTCCTTATAAACTTTTTATTTTGTTATATAAGAAATTATACACATTTATTACAATTTTTTATCAATTATGATATAGATAACTTTACTTGGTAGTTGTGCACTAAAACAGGGTAAAAAAGTTAATTTTTTTTTGGAAAAAGTTATTCAAAAAGTTTATAAAGAAAAATTGACGATACTTTTGCATAATTATTTATTACTAATAAATGCATTATTTATTCACTTTTTTAAACCACGTTAAAAATGTAGCTCATGATCTTTCATTTAACACCTGTGGAATGGTTCTAAGGTCATTTTTTTCTGACTTATGTTATTGCAAAAAAAATGCTCTCTGGGATAAACAATTTGAATAAAATCTAAACAATTGAATGAATCGCTTTAAAATTTTTATTACATATTAAGCACCAAAGAACCCTCATTTGACAAACATTTCAAAGCTGCACACTAATTTTTATAAAAGTTATTGAGAAAATATTTATTTTTACAATTCCGACTTTTTTCGCCAGGGGCGTAACAGAGGGCCCCGCAGCATGAAGCTTGCGGGGGGGCCCCAATCGCTTAAGGGCCCCATCTTGTCATCTGATATTATGTAAAAATCTGTTATTCTTATATTATTTTTACGTTGTCTGTTTAAATTTAAAAACGTAAAAATTTCTAACTATAGTATTTTTACTACAAAAGCGATATTACGTAGGTCAAAATTTTTGACGTAAGAGAACTGTCAAAACATTAGAATGTGACTTTTCATTATAATAATGAAAAGTCACATTCTAATGTTTTGACAGTTCTCTTACGTCAAAAATTTTGACCTACGTAATATCGCTTTTGTAGTAAAAATACTATAGACGTATTTGCCAAGTGAATCATCTCATAATATCTAGAAACTTAATCCCTTACGGCCTACCGAAATTTTATGGCAGCGACAATAAACTATATAATGCTTTGTACGTGACTATTGAAAGATATTAGAATTGCAATTTGCCGAATTTAAGAACAATATTTTTAAATCTAAATGGGTTTTCTTTCTCTCTGTTCTTTACCTACTTTTAGTATTTCGATACAATATTATCGCCAGTAATTTCATATTGGTTGTTTGCATTGAATGTTATTTATGTTTGTGTTGTTTTACGGGTATAGTTGCATCAACAGATAAACGGTAAGATAAGGAAATTGCATAGTTGCATAGTTACATTGCATTGCAATGTAGAAAAACTTGCATAGTTTCGGTTTCGGAAAAAATCAAACAAGCTTATATTTTTCTAAAACATTTTTTGTTAGTTTATATATCTTATCTTAAAGTGAAAAGTTCTACTCACAGATGCTTCTAATTGTTTATTAATTCTTTAAACAATAAAACTGTTTTATATTAAATAATTTTAAAAGATATCATGCTCTGAATGGTCTTAAATCTGAGATACAGAATAAGCCAGATAAACCATCAGATATCAAAGCTTATCAATTTTATACGAGGTAAGTCAAAAAATAGGAATTTAACTCAAGGATAAAGTACTTTTATATTTAACAATATACGATTTTAATTTTAATATGTAATTACATCCTTGTAAATAAAAAATTAATTTTTCCAAATATTTCTCAAATTACCGATAACCAACATATCATTTTATTACAATTATAATAACTATTTTATTATTAATGTTTTAATTTTACGAAAAAATTCTTTATAAAATTCTTATCAGATTGTTTATAAAAAGCTCTGCATTATCTCAAAACGAAGATTCAATCGTAATATATCACATTTTACCAACTTTATACGAGGTATGTCGAAAAATATGAATTTCTCTCTAAGAGTTAAGTACCTTTATAATTCACAATATTTCAACTGGAATGATATAATTGCATATTTAAACATAGTTTTTAATTGCGAACAACTTTTTATAATAAAAGTTTTCAATATTGTAAAATATAAAGGTGGTATAGGTACTATTGAGCGAAATTAATATTTTTTTATATACCTCGTATAAAATCAATAAAATTTAATATCTGATTATTGCAACTAAGGTTTTATACCATGCAGAGCATTTTATGAAGAATAACTTTGAATAACAGACCACGAAAACGGCACATGTATTTTGTCCGACAGAACAGACTTAAACTCTCCGAACCTCCGAACAGAGATTAAACTCTCATGCAAAAATCAGACTGCTATTTATCACCAAATGGCCGTTTTAATGAGTGGAACAAGTAGAATATGTCAAATGACAGGAATTATGACAGGTGATAAATAGCAGTCTGATTTTTGCATGAGAGTTTAAGTCTGTTCTGTCGGACAAAATAAATGTGCCGTTTTCGTGGTGTGACCGTTCCAAATTTTTAACCTGTTCCACAATTAAAACTGCCCCTGTTACAGTGTTCCCATGTATCAAAGTTTATCCGACTAGACACCCTTAAACTATTCACAAATTTTCAGCTTGCTATTAATCAACTTTTTTTCATACGCGGGATCCAGACCTATAACTGTTTAACGCGGGAGCAGTCGCGCTCACTTCTGTCACGTAAGCAGTCGCGCATAGAACAAAATCTAACAATACGAATTTAAAACAAATTTCAATTTTATAAAATTTTTGTGGGCCGGCGTAGCGAAGTGGTAGTGTGCTTGGCTCGCGTGCCGGTGGTCCGGAGTTCAAATCTTACCGCCAGCAAGAACAACTAGACATTTTTAAAATGTTTATAGGCCCCATGTCGACTCAGCCTGAACAAAATGAGTACCTTGGGTAAAACCAGGGGTAATAATAGGCGGTCGAAGCGTAACACTGGCCCTGTTACCTTCCTTGTATACCGTAGGCCCTAGATATAGCAGACTACCCTGCTATACTCCCAAAGCCACAGCGGTATAAAACGGGAGACTATTATTATTTAATATTTTTATTTGCTTGTTATGTTAAAAATATCTATTTCTAAAAATTTTAAAACTAATTGGTTCCAACCAAAGCCATAAATTCCACAAAAAAAATAAAAATTAAATTAAAAAAAATTAAAAAAAAATCCTACGCATTACTACAATCTTCTTCGAGGCACTTACAAGTGGAAAGTTATGTTGCAAAATTTTTCAATAAGTTATCACGGAAAATGATAAAAAGTTGGATTTTTTCTAACGGCGCGACTGCTCCCGGGTTAAAAGGGGCCCCATTTCAAATTCTGCGGGGGGGCCCCGACGGATTATGTTACGCCACTGTTTTTCGCAATTATATTAACAATAAATGAGTATATCAAACTTTGTAATACGTCATTTTAAAGCTTTTTCCATAATCTCAAAGATATTTGTACTAAAAAAATCATAAGTTTTACTGTTTTCCGTTGATTTGAAAAAAAAAGGGGAAAATACCATTTTTTGACAGTTAATTTTTTATAAATAAAAATGGCCGCCAGATCCTACACAGGAAATAGTTATAATTTGTTTCTATAGGTATTACCTGTCGAAAAAACGCTTCAGTACCCTGGCTGCTAAAATATTACGAACAGGGTATATTTTTGTCTTATTACCCTGGCCTAATATTCAACAGTATAACGAAATTCTCGAACAATGTCACGTTAAAAACTCAAACTCACCCTGTATTAATGTATTAAACGCATCTGTTATAAATTGGTAGTCAATAAAACTCTAAAAACAACATTTTTTTATTAATATTACCTGACCTTAGTCACCCTGAAAGTACTCCATTACGGATTCAACATAAATATCTCACTCACTCCAATCTAGTCCGAAGGGAAAGCGGCATTTTTCTCCGTTTCCCATTTAAACTCCAGAATCTGCTCCGTATTCCAGGTAAAGCCAGTTTTAATTCGTCGAACAATTAGAAGAAAATTCAGTATTGCCGTCACGTAGGGCATTCTAGTGGCTTCAGACAAGCATTTACATGCCACCGGACAGATTAGTGCGACTAACAGTGATTAAACGTCCCTATTATTAACGCGAGCGGCGAAGGACGAACAAGAAGGACATGAAAATCCTGCTCCTTATTGCCGAATCTGACAGCTGAATGATAATACACCTTAGACAAAACTTGGGCACGGTTTTTTCTTGTAGAGCCAGATGGTTTATCTAAACAAAAGTTTTCTTTTAATACGTTTCGACGAATTTTCTTAGTAACCGTGTATACGTCACATTTTAGATTCATTTTAGGAGAAGCAATAAAGCACTAAAATTGGCCTTACCTCCGAAAAAAAAAAAGAATGTGTGTGTAGTTTGTACGCACGTAAGAAGTTATACTTGTATTATTATGATTTCATCGAAATTAATATACTCAACAGGTTATTTGTATTTTATTTAAATATTAAACTAACCTTCTTTACCTACCACTTTTAAAAATTTTTTACGCACTGCCACACGCTCTACCACTGAGCTATATTCCCTTTGCTTTGACAGGTTGCAAGATTTCTCGTACATACTGACAAATTTAATAGACTAAGTGAAGTATTCAAAAATAGTTTAAATATAGGTACTTATTATTATAAAATATCCTATTCCCGAGGAAGACACAAAAAATATAATAAATAATACATTTACTAAAAGCACTAATATATCCTTTTATATGATATAATATGACTTATTTGCGCTGACAGCGCTGATACATACATATCTTGAAAGATTAGCAACGAAATAAATACTGTCTGTGTGCGCATGCGCCCAGCATTATAAAATTTCACTCTCGATCGTAAAGAAGTATAACTTCAAAAAAGGACAATGTGCCAGGAAACTTTGTGACCCCGAGCCATAATATAATATTGAAAAACTGCATACAAAAATGCATTCTTAAAGTGCATCTCAGACAATATAAAAAATTAAGAACTCGTCAATTATCGGCAGAAAAATGAGTTCAATTTTGTTTTTGGGGTCGCTATGTTCAATGGGGTTTTTGGGGTCGCTAAAAACGAATATGACGTCGTAGGTGATCTCCGGTGTACCTGGTGCCCAGCGTACCTACTGTTTACCTCGTCATTAAAATTCATTAAAAAATTAGTCAAAAATCATTACTCTTGTTTTTAGGGTCAATAACGACAAATATGATATCGGAAGTGATCTACGGAGTAGTGATGTTGAAAAAGTAACTATTCGTTACAAAGTACTCGTTACTTACGAATACCGAAAGTAACGATTACTATACGGAGGGGCAAATCGTTACTTTGACTACTTTGATTACTCTGATTACTTTGTTACTTCGTACCAATCGTATCAGAGCAAGTACCTATTTTGAGAAGTATCTACAGCAATCGGTTGACATCGGAATCGGACTGGTATTCCACGAGTGTTCGGTATCAGTACAGTTAAGTAAAATTTTATCTATGAAGGGCGAAGGCTATGAAGAGTTTTACGGGATTACAGGGCGCTGAGAAGTAGCTGAAACAGAGTGAGGTATATCATTTAACAAAGCATGCACCCAGAAACAGATGTCTATACATACGATTTGTCGAGGTAGATAATTCACATAATTTCACAGATCTTAGCTCCTTTGAAAATAAAAATGCAACACATTAGATTTTAATAATAAATACACACTATTCTTATTTGCATTTCCACCCATTTTTCTATTGAAAACTTTTTCCTGTTTCAATATTTCCCTAAAAATAATTTATTTTTTCCTAAATGTTTTGGTTTATGTGTATTTTATTGTTATGATCCAATAAATTTAAAATAATATCTGCCCGGGCCAGAAAAAATTTGTAAAATTTATAAAACAAATCATTTTTAATTATTAATTAGTCTGGACAAAATTAAGTCGGGCACCCCCTGTTTCTAATAATTTTTAACGTAATAGATCCATTATCCAAAATTTCTATCCATTAAATAGATCGGTGAAAGTCGTTGTTATATTATCGGATCTTATACTTATGCGAAACAATGAGAAATGCGATTCTCCATATGATTACCGGTACTCAAATACAAAAGTAACAAAAGTAATCAAAGTAATCAAAATAACGAATATTGTAAATGATTACTTTATACAAAAGTAACGATTTGTAACGAATACTCGAAAGTAACTATAATCAACATCACTACTACGGAGTACCTGGTGCCCAGGGTACATACTGTTTACCCCGTCTTGTGGAGTTTTCGGCAAAAACATTAATAAAAAATTAGTCAAAAATCATTACTTAAGGGGTTTTTGGGATCCCTAACGACGAATATGACATCGGAAGTGATTTCCGGAATACCTGATGCCCAGGGTACCTACTGTTTACCTCGTCTTCCGAAGTATTCGGCAAATTCATTAAAAAATTAGTCACGAGATAAACAGTAGGTACCCTGGGCACCAGGTACTCCGAAAATCACTTCCGATGTCATGTTCGTTGTTAGCGACCCCAAACAACTCCCGAGTAATGATTTTTGACTAGTTTTTTAATAATTTTTTTACCGAAAACTCCACAGAACGAGGTAAAAAGTAGGTACCCTGAGCACCAGATACTCCGTAGATCAATTTTGATGTCATATTCGTCGTTAGTGACCTTAAAAACCCCCCGAGTAATAATTTTGACCAATTTTTTAATTAATTTTAATGACGAGGTAAACAGTAGGTACAGTAGGTACCCTTGGCACCAGGTACTCCGGAGATCACTTACGACGTCATATTCGTTTTCAGCGACCCCAAAAACCCCAGAGTAACAAAATTGAATTGATTTCCACCGATAATTGACGAGTTCTGAATTTTTTATTTTCTGTTTGGGATGTACTTAAGGAATGCATTTTTTGTAAGCAGTTTTTCAATAATATATTGTGGCTCGGGATCACAAAGTTTCCTGGCGCATTCACGAATCGAATGCAAAAAGAATTATTAAGATCCGGATTGTCCTTTTTTTCGGAGGTTTAGCAATTTATTGCTTCGACCATTTCTAAATTTCATATTTTTGTCATAATTTCCTTTTAATTTGTTCTGCTTTTCACCCCTTCTTTCTTCTTCTTCTTCTTCTCATGTTATTTTTGGGCAGACATGGCTGTCTGGTTTTTCAATGTGGCTACAGTAAGTTGTCGTTCCATTGTGTTTGTTGTCATCCCACTTATCGTCTTCTTATTGGGAAATGGGCCATCAGAGTCTTTACTACTCCATTTGTTGTCATTCTGCCTATATGTTCGTTGCATTCTATTCTTCTATTTTTCTTACCCAGTCCTTGATCTGTGCTTCTAGCTCTGTGCTGTAGTGTCTTACTCTCGATTTTTCTAAGGGTTCTCTAAGGGTTTTCTAAGGGTTCTTATTTTTGCTGTTTCTAGTATTCTAGCAATCTGGTAGATATTATTGATCGCTTTGATTATTCCTACAGGTATCTTTAAGTACAATAAGTGGATAACGTCGTTTAATTTCACCCTGTCAAATGCCTTCTTAAGGTGGACAAAACACACATATGCCGATATGATATATTCTAATGATTTCAAAAACTTGTTTTTCTTCTGCTTATGACATAATATGTTATAATTATATAAGTCGAAGTAATTAACCGATACAGTACCGGCACAACAGTCTTTCAAATAAAATGAAGAAAACAAAAATTAAAAATGAACAATTTTGAAAATAATAGCATACCGACTACATCATCACCATCGAAATAATTTAATGCAGTAATCAATTTGAATAAAAAGAAAATAGGAAAAGGCTTTATTGTCGGCTACTGGCGACGAAAGAAAATAAAAAAAGGATAATGTCGAAGCCATATTAAAGCAAATTGAAAATATTTTAACGACAACATCTCCTTAACATACGATAAAAGTCATTGAATTATGCAACTTCGTTATAAACACAACGGGATAAAAATTTCCTGAAGCCGTAGCTAAAAACTACACAGAAGATTTTGATGCATGTCACTTTAATTTTAATATTAAAACAGACGAACCACTCTTCGGAGCCACTGTTTTTTGTGACTACGCCAAAGCTTTTGATTGTGTAAATCACAACATCTTGATAAAAAAACTAAATTTCTACGGAATTAGAGGCATTTCTTTAGATTGGTTCCAATATTACTTGGATGATAGGAAACAACCGTTTAGAGCAAATGATACAGACTCTAGTCTCAAAAACATTGTATGTGGGGTACCTCAAGGTTTAGTATTGGGTCCTCTACTTTTCCTTATCTTTATTAATGACATCACTAATTTAAAAATCGATGGAAAATTCTTTCTTTTTGCTGATGATACCAGTATCACTTGGAGCAACTCAAATATTGCAACTCTTCATGCTACTATAACTTCTGATCTACTTACAATAAAAACCTGGTTTGACTCGAATTTACTCTCGTTTAACGTAGATAAAACAGTAGCATTGTCTTATAAAGGAGCTCTTCAACCCTTACCTCTTAATAATAGTTAGATCAGTACCGTTGATTCTGTAAAATTTCTTGGTATTTTTTTAGACAGCAACCTTAAATGGTCCCTCCATATCGATTTGTTACGGAAGAAACTCTCTTCAGCTTGCTATGCTATAAGATCTGTTTCGAACGAACTCAATTTAGCATCTTCCAAAATAACATATTTTTCTTTGTTCGAGTTACATCTTCGTTATGGTCTTCCTTTTTGGGGTTCTGGTACAGCTGCCCAATTCGATGTTATTTTCAAATTACAAAAAAGAGCAATAAGATATCTGTTTGGCATCAGAAGAACAACACATTGTAGAAGTTATTTCAAAGATCACGAAATTTTAACCGTTCCATCTTTGTATATTTTAGAAACTGTTTGCTTAATTCGTAAACATCTACATGTCTTTTCACCAAGACCTAATCATGACTACTTCACGAGAAATTCTACGTTTGACGTCTATTTGCCGACCCCGTCCTCGGAGTTAGTAAAGAAATCGATATTATATTCCGCAAAAAAACTGACAAAAGCCTACCTGTCTTAGAGACCATATTATTCAGTATAAGATTTTTTTAGTCAATAACTAAGAAATTACAGTACCCTTTGCACAAGTAGTATTTTTATTATTTTTTTATCTATATTTGTGTGTCATATGCAGCAGCTTAACTTTTTAACTTTTAAACCTTTTTTATTAATTATTAGGTACACTATGCATTTGCAATTTATTTAAATTTTTGCAATTGATTATTTTTATTTTAACTTCATTTTTATTATTATTATTTAAATATATTGACGATTTATGTAATTTTAGTAAATTGGATTGTTACTGTTTTGTTTTTTTTTTGACTATGTATAAGCTTTGTTGATAAAATTGTAAAATTTTTCATGGCAATAAAGCATATTTCTATTCGATACTCTGTGGATCTACAAAGTGGCTGAAACAGTCAATTTTGTAGCCCCGATGATTGTTTAATGGACGCCACACTGGCCAGGATCGGCGATATTGGCTGGCAACAGTCGCTTGGCTAGCCACTATCGCTCGTGTGGAATGGCACGTTTAATTTACATAAGAATTTACGGCTAATTATCGGAAGCTACATTGTGGATCCATAGAAACGAGCTGCAGAGTGGTTCTTCTGTTTTAACCTGAATATATTTAATACGTAACCTAATTTACACCTTATCAAATATTTAGTTTCAATTGCCAACCATAATGTTCACTCGTGATGGTCTGATAAAATCGAAAACGTTTTGAAATTTTAATCTGTTTAGAAAATTTCAATTTTTTTATAAAACATTGAAAATGGGTCGGCGTAGCTAAGTGGTAGTGTGCTTGGCCGTGCCGGTGGTCCGGGGTTCAAATCCTACCGCCGGCAAGAACAACTAGACATTTTTAAAATGTTTATAGGCCCAAGGTCGACTCAACCTGAATAAAATGAGTACCTTGGGTAAAACCAGGGGTAATAAGAGGCCCAGTAGCACTGGCCCTGTTACCTTCCTTGTATACCGTAGGCCCTAGATATAGCAGACGACCCTGCTATACTCCCAAAGCCACGTGAGCGGTATAAAACAGGAGACTATTATTATTATACATTGAAAATGTGTAATGCCACAGAAAGGTTCTGGGCTTACAAAGCTTTCTCTCGAGCTTTGTTCTGAACACATATCTGCTCGTTCATTCCCATGCACCCCTTCATGACCCGACACCCATATTAAAGACACTTTATTGGTTGTCGACGAGATTTTTGCAGCTTTTCACCAGTTTTGATTTCGTGAGTGGGTTCTTTACTGACAGAATAGCCGTTTGTCAATGTGTGTAAATATCAATTCACTTAGCTTTAGGGTCTCCATCTATGATTTCATCAATGCAGGCCACCAAGGCAAAAACTTCAGTCTGCAACACAGCTGTATATTGACCTAGACTGTAAGATTTATTATAGTTGCATGTTTGCTTAAACACTCCTCATCCAGTACACTGGGCAGTTTTAGATCCATCAGTGAATCTTATTAAGTCTTCATCAATATTTGGGACTTTTTTTTCTCTAGAGAGTATAGTTGTGTTAATCTTGTCAGAGAAGTTTAGTTCTGGTGTCATATAATTCCTGAGTTCCTCATTAAGCTAGCTTCCTTAAGTGTAGTCCCAGTATATCCAAGGCTTCTGTTATATATAGAGATAAAAGAACGTGGTAAGAGAGATCCCACAAAATTGCAAAGCCGTCTTTCTCTGAACCATAAGTAGGTTCGAGTATGTTCCCTTAAAGTGAAATCTTTTAACATCGATATCATAACATCATATCGCTTCAATTTTAATTTTAAAAACACTTAAAATATATTTAATTTAAAGGTTATTACATCTTTCCAAGTAGCTCGTTTCATAAGTTCACTGATGATGGTCTGATAGGACCGAACACGTTCTGAAATTTAATCCATTTGGAAAATTTTAATTTTTTTATAAAAATAATTTTTAAATGCATATTTTATACTAGACTACCTATACTATCACTACACTATAAGTTTTTCACTAGGAGTGTTCCGAGCCGTAACGGCCGATTTCATTAATAGATATATCACGCAAATCTCATCTGGTTAGACAAATCAGACAACCGCCCAACTCAACCTCCGCTTACACTAAATCATAAACTCCATCCATCCACCACTCCATCATTAATTGTCCAAAATTACAGCTATTCTGCTTACTAAGATTTACCTCTAATTATCCCGCTGTACTATCAGCAGGGCTAAAGGGTGAAAGGGATACTCCCGTCTCTCGAGTGGATACACGACGAATGTGCGTGCTCCAAACCGTGCTACGAGAGACGTGATGGATTCGAGAGGACAATCGCTGATGTTTTGTTGATGTAGATATGTCAAATTAGGATTAAATTGAGGACTTGGGGATTGCCTAAGGGGAAAACTGACGATATGTTTGAGCAAAAACTTTCTTAAGACCTCTCAAGCAAAAAGTTTGATAGTAGTTGTTTATTATCCTATTTTTTTGTGAATAAGGCAATTTATGAGGAAGAGCAGGGTTATGATCATTATAAATTCAATGCTTTTTATTTATGTCTTTTTATGCAGCTTTTTTTGATGAAGAAATGTTGAAAAAAATGTTGTTTTATATATTTTTTTATAAATTGTCTATCGTTATAAATACCGGTAGACGTCTGTGTCGTACGACGTTGATTAGTAGAAACCTAATAGTAGGGGAGGAAAGTATGCTAAATGTGCAGTCACTCGAGCGCTTTGGGGACCTATTGGGTTGTGAAGAGTAGGTTCTAACACCAAAGAAGGTAAGTAAAGTTTCCCATTTTAGTGGGTACTTTCCATTATTAATTTAATTTTCCATTTCCAACAATCGTTTTTTCCGATTATAGCGCCATTTATCCATAATTCGGAAAAATGTTTTAAATAAAAGTTACTTATTTTTACGTAAGAAATCCGAGTCTGCAATAACAAATAGGGGCTCCTATTTAAAATTTTAAAGCAACCCCCCACCAAACATCCGTGGGGGTCGTGTTTGGTGGCGTTCGATAGATTTTTCAAACTAGTCCAAGTAATGAAGCTTAAAATAGGACAAATCCTCGCAATTTTTACATAATGGACCGATTTGCTTAAAAATTTGAGAATCAGTAGTGGATAGTCCAAGGATCAAAATCTATATGATGCCGAAAGGCGCTTTTACCATGGGGGTGGTTGCCACCCCATCTCGGTGGGGTGGAAATTTTTTAGTATATTTTGACCACACAAGTTGGTAAAAACATTCATTCTAAGCCAAAAACGTTCTATATATTTTTGTGATGAAATTAATAGTTTTCGATTTATTCGCTATCGAATGTGTTAGATTTATATCGAAAAAATCAATGTTTTTAATAAGTTTTCTGCTAATAACTCCAAAAGTTTTCGTTTTATCAAAACTACTTTACTTAACAAAAATGTACCTTTTGAAGAAATAAACAAAATCGTTTTTTTAAATTTTCTTAAGACCAATAGTAATCGAGCTATACTTAGTTATATGTTATCTCTTCTTCGTCAAATGCTAAATATTGTAGTTTCAAAGTCAAAAGACGGGAAAACTATGCATTCTTCGAGGATAACTTGTTGAAACTAATTTAAAGTATTAAAAATATCTATCTCCAGAAATAGAAAAAAAGTCAAGGATTCACAAGGAATCAATTTCTAGCTACATTTGCCATTAATTCCATATAAAAAGTAGATTTCGCCAAAATGTTAGATACCATTATCTTCACCCTAGCCCTTCAATTGCAAATTATTAGTTTAGTTAATAA
Source organism: Diabrotica virgifera virgifera (assembly GCF_917563875.1). Taxonomy (NCBI): domain Eukaryota; kingdom Metazoa; phylum Arthropoda; class Insecta; order Coleoptera; family Chrysomelidae; genus Diabrotica; species Diabrotica virgifera. The sequence continues at coordinate 208,144,970 of NC_065450.1, forward strand.
ATGTGATAATTTTTTCACTAACTATCTATTCAGTGATGGTAATAATCTATATGTACAAAAAACTAATACTCAATCCAGAAAAGAGGAAAAGTGTTAAAGTGATTTTTTAATAATATATTGTTACTATGGAACGCTCACAATTTTGAACATCTTTAACAACAAAATACTTGCATCACAGAATATAATATTATCCTGATGTATTCTTTGCTTGGATCTTCCACAAATAATACACAATAAATAATTTTTTATTAAGTTTACGTTTTAAATCAATTATTTATCAAATACACTATATATCAATATTATTTAATCAACATCTCAAAATATTCCCGAGGCTACGTCAAATATTTAAAATTGTCACGGCCTGTTGATTGTCACGGCCTGACACAATATTCTATTCGACTGAGTGCGTTGTAAGAAAAAGATAGATTTGGAAAATTATACCACGGACATGGTGTCCTTTTATTTCGAATCCTGCAAAACTAATAAATACTTTTAAAACATTTAAACGCAGAATGAAAGACTAAATTATTACCGAGGCCGAAAGTTGCTTAGAATAAATAAAAGGTTTATTTTGAATGAGATATTTGAAATTAAAAATCAACACTAAATTTTCTCTTAGTTTTTCACTTCTGTAACTTATTACAATAAACATTATACAAGTTCTTAGGGACTTCCGGCCCTCACTAATAACGTAATCTTTCATTCTGCGTTCAAATTTTTCAAAAATACTTATTAGTTTTCTCAGGATTCGAAAAAAATGTATCCCCATTTGAATAGCATTGCAGCCGAAAATACGTACCCATCCTCTTAAAAACGTTTAAACTCGTGTACCGACTATTTTATCAGCAAGTGAATCCGGCACATGTGTTATAATTACGGTGACCATATCTTTTGAAAGAAAAAAAAGTACAAAAAACAAAAATGTATTAAAAACGCAAAATTTATCTTGTTATTGGGCAAATATAACTTTTTGGCATTAAAAATAAATAAACTATGTAGCTAAACATAAAAAATTATATCAATTAAACTAAACAACACATTACTTTAACTTTGAAAAAGTTACAAGCCTGTAATTAAGAGTTTTTAGATGATGGACCTGGAATAGCCTCAACTTCTTCCGGTTTTTTGCATTATTCATACTTTTCTGAATTTAAAATTAATTTAAGAAGGTCAGGCTTCGACTGAAGTAAATGAAACATTTCATACAATTCTCATCAAAACTTTCGCACACCAGCATCGCTGCCTTGAGAGTGGATATGGACATTTGTGACTTTTCCGACGTCCAATAATAATTATTTATTACAGAAAATAAACGCTCGATAGCCGCACTAGTACCCGGAAGACAATAAATAAATTCGCATAATATTTGTAAGTTTTTCAGTTTGAATAGATCTACACATTTAAAAACTTTAAGCCATCGATCCTGACTATTTTTTTCTTCACTGTTCCACTCAGCAATTTTTTCACTTGTAGCCACGTCTTTCAAAATTCCCAGTTCGTCAAAGAGTTGATCTTCGTTTAACATGGTTGCCTTGGTATACAATTTAAAAGCTTCGAGAGAATAACAAACATCGTTCCATGTTATTTCACTTCTTATGCGAGCTCCACACTCTCGCCGAAGTCGATCGAGGTTCAACAAGTACGAGAGTGTAGACGGCCACCTTGTGTAACTTTGCCTCACTTCGTTCTACTTCCATTCTCTGTCGGTCTGGTCAAAGGGATCTTTGTCGGTATCACACTTCCTCGCGAAGTAGAAGGAATGTGTAGAGAGGGTACTTCGGACTTCGGTCAACTTTGGCGAAGTAACTTCGCCGAGAGTGTGGAGCCCGCTTTAGATCTATGCTTTTGAATAGTTTAAATTCATGAAAATTTGTACTCCAGTTTTCTAGGTAGGTTACACATTTTGTGTAAAAATGTTTCACTTGTGCACTGAAGTTTTGTGTACGACCACCGCACCATAAGCCTAATGTTTCACACACTTAAAATGTTTTTAAAGATCATTCATAAACTACCAAACACTTGATATGGATATTGAAGAAACCCACTTTGGATTTACACTACTAATCCAGAGATGCTTGGATGTGAACCAGGATATGTACGTCTGTTTCATAGATTACAACAAGGCTTTCGATAAAGTCCGCCACAAAGAGCTAATGGACGTCCTCAAAAGCAAAACAGTTACAATACAATGACCTTTGAATTATAACAAATCTATATTATAAACAGCAGGCACACATACGCATTAACGAACACACATCAGAAGAGTTCGAAATTAAAAGGAGTGCGACAGGGGTGTGTATTGTCACTACTACTATTAAATGCATACTCTGAAGAAATTATGAAAAAAGTTCTTGAGGGAGAAACAGCAGGAATAAAGGTACCTAAATGGAACGCCAATTAACAACATTAGATATGCGGACGACACTATCATAATAGCGGACAACCTCCAAGACCTCCAAAAGCTAATGAACAAGATAGTTGAGTATGGAGAACAATATGGATTATCAATAAACATCAAGAAAACTAAATTTATGAGGATATCAAAAACCCAAAATAATGATAAAAGCCTGACAATTAAAGGTAAAACTTTAGAACAAGTTGAAAACTACAACTATCTTGGCGCAATAATTAATCACACAAACGATTACTCCAAAGAAATCACAGTTCGAATAGAGAAGGCAAGAACCAACTTCAATAAAATGAGAAAGGTAGTTTGTGCAAGAGAACTGAAATAATTAAGATTTGAGAGGCTGGCAAGGTGTTATATTTCTCGACTCTGCTTTACGGGATAGAAGCATGGTCAATTAACGCGTCGACTACTAAAAAGTTGGAAGCATTTGAATTGTGGGTAAAGGTACCTGAAGATAGCATGGACCGAGCCTGTAACAAACAACGAAGTCATGAGAAGAGTCAACAAAAGAATGGAAATATTGGAAACCATCAAGACACAAAAGCTGAAATACCTGGAACAGTATACAAAGAAATTTGTTTAAAAGTAGTAAAAGATAAAAATATTCATTTTTTAGAAAAAAATAAGTACATTCGCGTGTCCTTAGAAAGGTTTTAAAGTACATTAGGACAATATTTAAAAATAAGTACTGTCCTACTTAAATAAGTACATATGGTCACCGTAGTTATAATCCATATAATAATATTGTCTGTTTATCATAACCCTCTATTAATTCCACTTGAACCAGAAACCTCATGCAGTGGACAAAATCTGAAGTTGTATGAATAATTTCATGTATGTACATGTCTTTATTTGACACTCTAATTAAGACGTTGTCCTATAATTAGTTATTACATTTGTCAATAAGTATATTTCTCTATAATTTTTGAACTTATATCGTCACAAATATAAAAAATTCCGTGTTTCACATACATTGAGAGTTGGAAGTAAACAAAGTGGTGTAAAAATATAACTTTATTTTTCACAGCTGGCCATTTTAATTAGAGCACCGAGAGGGATATAATCTACTTCCATTAGAATAAATGAATTGCACTTCTCGCTTCATGAAATTGCATCAAACCGGCGCAATGGACGTTTTTGACGAAAATAAAATAAAACAATTTCTCTAATTTATTTAAATATTTCGCTTTTATTTCGAAGCTGCTTTTAAATGCTGGAAAACCACTTTTAGCGCAATGCATTATTATTTACGGTACATCGAACGAGCATTATAACTGGGTTAAATATTTAAGTGTTGTTTTCTAGATCAAAACAACAGTACGAACAAAATTATAAATATGTCTAGACGTGATCATACAAAACAGTTATACAGTCAATAAATTCATTATTATTCCGTAAACCGACGACTTCAATGAAAAATCCCGAAACAAGTTGATTTTTATTTTTAAATTACGATTTTTGTGCACATATATCATACTAGTGACCTCATCCATCTGGACCTGATGACATAATAGACGGAGAGCTAGAGCCGAAAAATCATCGTCATAAGTAATATGGAGTTTTTTCTGTGAAATGTGTCCTTTGTCTATTGACAATTATGACCCCTTTCAGGCTGACACCTCAGTGGATACAGGAAGTAGCAATAAGGGATGAAAGGGGAAAGTTAGTGCAGTCACTAAAGGTTTTCACCCCCTATTTTGTTAAACCTCCATAGATTTTCATGAAAATTGGTGACTAGTTAGAGCATACCTCAAGAAATAAAACTGATTTGGTGCCAACTTGCACTTTTATTCTGGTGGTGAATACCACCCCTTCCCGCGGGTGAAAACAATTTTATTAAAAATAACCCCACAAATCGATAGAGGGATAAATATTAAGCAAAATTTGTTATATCATGTTGATAATAGAAAGAACATATTATATTAATTAATTGTATGTTAGTAAAATATTATTTTTATATTATTTCGATATTTAATTGAATTTTTTTTATCAATATAAACTGAATATGTCCAGAAACTGGGGGTGTCAAATAATGGGTACATTTGACATATTCGAATACACTTTTGCTCACAAAGTATTGATTTATTACTTAAAATTTGTCCCTCTATCGATTTGTGGGGTTATTTTTAATAAAATAGTTTTCATCCCCGAGAAGGGGTGGTATCCACCCCCAGGGTAAAAGTGCAAGTTGGTACCAAATCATTTTTATTTCTTGGGGTATGCTCTAGCTAGTCACCAATTTTCATGCAAATCGATGGAGGTTTAACAGAATAGGAGGTGAAAACCTTTAAAGACTACACCAACTTTCCCCTTTCATCCCTTATTGCTACTTTCTGTATCCACTGAGGTGTCAGCCTGAAAGGAGTCATAATTTCGTCAATACACAATAGGTGATTTTTCGGCTCTAGCTCTTAGACTATAATGGATGATTTTATAAATGAGAATAGGGGGCATGTGATAGCTCATTTGAATGTTTATTTAATTCTCTATTCACTAATATAAACATTAACATAATTATTTATACAGGGTGTCCAATTTTTTTAATTAATTGACAAAAACAGATGAATGTATGTAATCCGTTTAAGTCTAAATATATTTTACTACTGTCAGAAAACAGAAAAATGTTTTATTTGAAAAATAAACACTGATTTTCGCTTAAGAGGAAAGGAATATTTTGACGCCTGTCAAGATGTTCAATGTATTTTAAATGTAATAATTTTTTTCGAATCCTGAGGAAACTAATAAGTATTTTTAAAAAATTTAAAAGCAGAATGAAAGATTACTTTACTACCGAGGGCAGAAAGTCCCTTAGAATGAATAAAACGTTTCTCTTGAATGAGATATTTGAAATTAAAAATCACACTAAATTTTCTTAGTTTTTCACCCCTGTAACTTATTAAAATAAACATTATAGAAGTTTTCAGGGACTTTGGCACTCGCTAATATCGTAATATTTCATTCTGCGTTTAAATTTTTCAAAAATACTTATTAGTTTTCTCAGGATTCGAAAAAAATGAATCTTATTTAAATAGCATTGAAGCCGAAAGTTCGTACCCATCCTCTTAAATGACATGTTCAAACTGCCAAGCCTTAGTTGGGTGGCAGCTTTAACATTGAATTTAAGCTAAAAGCAATATTTATTTGTCATATACAATAACATTTTTTTCCTGTTTTCTGCTAACAGTAAAACGTATTTTGAATTAAATAAATTACATACATTCTTCTTTTTGTCTCAATTAATTTAATTTAAAAAAAAACATTTTTTTCAACACCTTGTATAAATAATTATGTTAATGATGAAACAGTTGAAAGTGTGAGTCCATAAATGCAATGGTTAGATAAAGAAAAGGGTCAATACTCACAATATTATCATTTTATTTGATCTTAACAAGATTGGCAACTAGTTTCAGGACTCCATGTCCCATCATCAGGCCAGAATAAGAGGTCAAATTGTTTGTTGCTAAAACAAAATCAAAAGATATCAGTTACAAGAAGTAGTCTTGCAGTCAGGGTATGTGAATGCATTCAAGGTCATCATCTCCTCACGATAGGACCACGTTCACTACGATGTTAGGTAGGGACTTTGGTTAGTTGTGTGTGTTTTTAAAAATTGAAAAAAACTGTATCAAACTATTATGTGGCAAAATTGTGGTATTATGTTGTTCTTCTACCAGAAAATGTTCTTCAAAAAACATTAATGGTCGCTTAATAATTTTTTTTGAAAAGGTGTTTTCGTAAAAATCAATGTTTGTTTGTAATGTACATTCAATAAGATTATGTGTATAAAATTGTAAAATTGAATCCATTACATCAAAACGCAAATAACTTGAAAACTACTTACTCTGTCGCATTGAGAAAAAGGATGATATTTACGTAAAAAGTAACGAAGAATAAAAAAAAACATGCTGAAATGATTATTACGACAGTGGTGTAGATTGTAAGGGGGGAAAGAGGCGAAAAGGAAGTATATATCCTTACAGCTGCACGCCTCTGGTAACAGCTGAAAACTATCTTTTAAGACTAGTTAAAGTACCCTAACATGTGTAAGCTGTGTATCAAGTTTGAACAAAAACTATTAAAAGGTGCTTGAACAATGGGCTAAAATCATTTTAGAATATTTGTAATAAAACACTCTGTATCTCGGTAAGAAAGAATATTTTATATAAGTGTTTTGGGTTAAATCTTCGTATTTTGTGCTAAGGTTTTGTCTTTTTGAACAATTATTAAATTATCTTGACTTTCAGTTTCACTAATGTACGCCCATGAGCTTAAACAGATGTTCCCAGCTGCAAAGCATCAATTGGTAATCTTTATAAAAGAGCTTATACTAATTACCACTTGTTTTGCTATAATTTTCGCTCATTCCCTCCCGAACCGGTACGCTCAAAGAATGCTCTTTAAATTTGTTCTCCCTTGTAATCCCCTGCAGTCCTCGTACGCAATTAAAACGCCGTAAATAATGGTAACAACATCAGTTAATGGCACTTTTCTGCATTGACATTACCGATGAGAGGTTACACTGGCACAGTTAAATGCTATGTGAAAATGACATGATAATTTTTGAGGGGGTCCCAAAAATGTTTCTTTGAAATATGTCAGTGTTTATGAGAAACGGTTTTGCAAATATAACGTATGTAAAGGACGTATCATAAAAATGGGGGAAAATGAAGTAATACATTATTGCAATATCCCAAAACAATAAAACACTGAAAATCTTTTGTTTGCAATACTTCCACAAAATTTATTACAACTTAATGTCACCACAGCTGTTTAGGTAGAGTACCTTTCTTAAGTGATATACTGAAACAAAAACGACAAGCTACCCCAGATAACTGAAATAATATCGAATAATGTTTCAATCATCCATGATAGCTATCGTTCACCCTGGCCTAGCTCAGTCTCCCAACGTGTGTGTTCGTCTTGTCCTAATATTAAATATAACCTAGGAAGCGTTCAAATATTACGTAACGCAATTTTTGAAGATTTTTGACCCCCCTCCCCCCATGTAACGCACCGTAACGTTTTTGTGTACCCCCCTCCCCCTACCTAAACGTTGTTTTAATCAATTTTAAAAAACGCGGAGACCCGTAGATTTTCATATATAAAATGTGTGCTTTTTAAACCTAAATTTAAATATAAAGGGTGATTCATGCAAGCCTACCGTAGTCCATAAGCTTTATTTTTTAACACCCTGTATGTTTTTATATTTTTAAAACCTGCTTAACAATCTGTAGGGTGATCATTTAAAATTATGATGTATGGAAACCACTTATGGAATAAAATTGTTGTCATGTGTCATTATTTTAGAAAATTATAAAAATGCTAGGATACGTCAACTTTTAAATTCAACTATGGACTATTTAAACATAAATTTGAATATACAGGGTGATTCACTCATGTCTAGCATAGTCCATTATCTTTGATTTTAATTAAACACCCTGTATATTTTTGTTTTTAGATGCTGCTTAACAACCTCATCTTAAAAATGTGTATTATGTAGGGTCTATTATGAATAATGCAAGGTGAAATTTTGAAATTATGTATAATTTTCGTCAAGATATTAATCACACAAAACTTTGAAATTCATAATTCAGGAATCACACTTTAAATATGGGTATTATTTTTTTTAAATATCTATCAATTTTCTAAACTAAGTATCAATATAGTGGGTTCTGTATTTAATGCTTTTTATTTAGACTTTTTTAAATAATTTGAAAATTTGCGTATTTAAAACATTAATGAATACCTACTGCAGAAAACGATTTCAGAAAACATACATGATTTATGAACATGTAGTCCCTCTGCAACCTCTTAAATAACATCTGTATCTTTTAATCTTTTGTTGTGGAGACAGGTCCATCTAATTATTGGAAACACATGTTACCGTGCTTTACAAATTTTAAGATTTTTTCACTTGAATAGGTAGGTACTATATTGTCCTGTTGTCGGAACATGAGCGGAGCGTGAGGGTGCTACATAATACAATTCAGGGGTCTATGTAAAACATAAAAGAGATTCCGTATTTTTTTTCATTTAAGTTAAAATGTTTTGATAAGGTCCTTTTGAGGGTTTTTAAATATACCTTGTATACAGGATTTTACTGCTTTTTGTATTACATGGTATACAGCCAACCACAGGAAAACTTTTTCTTTGTGAATTTAAAAAAAAATAATGTTACGTAACGCGCTGTTCGAACCCTCCTCCCCCCATGTAACGCACCGTAACGTTTTACAAGACCCTCCCCCCAAACTGCGTTACGTAATACTTGAACGCTCCCCTATGAAAACAATACTTTAGCCAATTAAGTTTATTGTTCAATGAAGATATGATAAAAATATGACTTATCAAATACATTAACAAATATATTCAAGTTATTGCCAAAAACTAACAATTTCTGGATTATACTTATGGTTTATTGCAGGGGTGGGCAAAAGCCGGCCCGCGGGCCGGATCCGGCCCTTTTGCTTACTTTATCCGGCCCGTTGAGAAATCCAGCAAGCAATTTTTTTTAAGAGCATAGGCGCAATGCTTTTTAAATTTTTTCTAATCCTGAGGAAACTATTAAGTATTTGTGAAAAATTTAAACGCTGAATGAAATATTACATTATTGCCGAGGGCCGAAAGTCCCTGAAAACTTCTATGTTTATTTTAATAAGTCACAGGGGTGAAATTAAAAAGAGAAAATTTAATGTAAAATTTAATAAAAAATTTTGGTCTTGGTAAAAGGTATATTATTTTAAAAAGCCCTATAGGGCTACAAACATCGAACAGAACGTTTTCGCTCTAAAAAGAGCATCATCAGTGTTGCAAGAACATGGTGAGCCAACCAAAAAATACGAAGGTCAAAGCCTTTCAAAAATGGACTAAAAGTCACATCAAAATGCTAACATAGCAAATTCCAAAGGATGGATATAATCCCTAAGGATATGGCCCTAGGATAACATATGACTCCCACACGTTGTAAGTGGGTCAAAGGTAACAAATTAGGTCATTATGTTACAAGAGCTGACAGGCCAGTTGCCTGTCAGCTCTTGTAACATAATGACCTAATTTGTTACCTTTGACCCACTTACAACGTGTGGGAGTCATATGTTATCCTAGGGCCATATCCTTAGGGATTATATCCATCCTTTGGAATTTGCTATGTTAGCATTTTGATGTGACTTTTAGTCCATTTTTGAAAGGCTTTGACCTTCGTATTTTTTGGTTGGCTCACCATGTTCTTGCAACACTGATGATGCTCTTTTTAGAGCGAAAACGTTCTGTTCGATGTTTGTAGCCCTATAGGGCTTTTTAAAATAATATACCTTTTACCAAGACCAAAATTTTTTATTAAATTTTACTTGTAATTAATGGTATACAGCCAGCTACAGGAAATTCTTCCTAGTGGAAAATTTAATGTGTTTTTTAATTTCTAATATCTCATTCAAAAGAAACTGTTTGTTTATTCTAAGGGATTTTCTGCCCTCGGTAATAATGTAATCTTTCATTCTGCGTTTAAATTTTTCAAAAATATGTTTTAGTTTTCTTAGGATTCGAATAAAAGGAATGCATTTAAAAAGCATTGGTCCGAAATTTTGGGCCTACGTTCTTCATCTCTTTTATGCGGTTTTGTTGAAATCAACAGTATTAGTGTTCGTAGTGTTCAATGAAATGAATCTCTATCTTCTGCTTTTCTTAAAAGCATCTATGTTTAACCCAGTCCAGGCGCGAAAATTTTTCGGCAATGGTATTTTTGTCGTCTACCCGGACCCTTTTCTTTCGATTTTACCCTTCATAATCAGCTGCTGCAACAACTTACAACAACGTACTTATCATTTCTAAGTATGTGCCCTTTCTCCTTGCTGTCTTTCTCCTTTTAATGATTTCTCACCATTTTGTTCGTAATATGATCGGTCAATGGTGTTTTCAAAATTCTCCTAAAAAGCCACATCTCAAAAGCTTCCAGCTTTCTCATTAACCCTTAAACGCCCAACCTTTTTTAGGTTCCATGTACGCCCAAGGGTGGGTAAAAAATGTCCACCTCGAAAATAGCTAATATATTTATTGAGAGTTGTTGAAAATGGATTAAACTTAAGAATCTTATGCTTAATAAACACAGCATCTTCTAAAATATTAATATAAACAATTTACAAACCTTACAACAAAATTACAATGTACATCAAAATTAACATACCAGTAATTCAGATTTGTCGATTTTCTCCATATTCTTTCTTTCAGCCTCCTCATTGGCGGATAATTATGTAGATTATGTAATTATGCATCGATAATTATATGGATTATCTTCCTACCAACGAGAAATTAGAAACCTTTAGTAACAAGTTTTGCCAAGGGTGTACTTTTATGCCCATCCATATTTAACTCAAGATGCTGCTTTTATTTTCAAAAATATTGGTAGAACCAAATTAACATTCGATAATGGGCTGTCTTTTTAACAATAAATAATTTTAAAAAAAATTTAAACACGTAATAAATATGTTACAAGAGAATACGCATTAGGTGGACATTTTTTACCCACCCTTGGGCGTTTAAGGGTTAAGTCAGCATTAACAATCCAATAAACGAGAATAGAGTCGTACCATTTTTATTATTATCCCGGTTTTTTATAGGGTTCTCTCCCTTCCGATATTCCGGTTCCCAGTTTCCAGCTTCGTTCGTCCGTCGTTGCGTTCGCCAGGGTGAATGTTCCTTTTTGACATTACCTTCTGAATGCCACAGACCTAGGATTGTTTCGGCGCTCCTCTCTTCTTTCCCTTGGCGTCAATTTTAAAATTTGTTTTGGCAGCCTGTCGTCGTTCATTCTTTCTACATGACCATACCAGATTAGTTGTCTCCTTTGAATTTCGTCGATGATGGTTCACTTGACATAACGTTTTACCATTCGATATCAGATTTGCAGATTGAATCTTTGGTTACTCAGAAATTTCCTTATCTTCATAAAGGCTGCTCTTGAATTTCTGAATTTCATTTTTTATTTGGATCCTTGTTATGGCTTAATATAATGGACCATATTAAAAATTTCGTTATTTTACTGGGAACAAATGGCTCGCATGTACACCCACACCCAACTACATACAAGTTTATTTAAACTACAAGTTTATAATATAATATTTCAATATACTTATGTGTGTCAATAATTATTAAAATATAATAAAATAGTTATAATAAGACAATAAAATATAAATATCATAAACAGATTTACATATCACACCAATGATTATCTATTCCACAACTATTCAAATAAAAATACGCCTGAGGTCCAAAATGAATTCAGCTTTCGGCGCAAAAAAGTATTATGTCTTTGTCCAAATTCTTTAAAATGATACTTATAGTATTGTTGTCAAAAAAATTTCTTGGGCAGAGAAAAACATCCACCAAAAATATTAGCGTGTGAGCAGTGTACATACTGGGTATGGTATAGGTCTCCGGCCCGGGAGACATTTTGAAAATTTCATTTTGGCCCGCGCTTAAAAGTATTTGCCCACTCCTGGTTTATTGGTTCGATGGTAACTCCTTGATGTCGAATGGTATTGCTGTTTCTGCAACTAGCTCTGGGGTTCTAGATGTTGTATTTCCCCAGGCCTCTGGATGTTGTTCCTTGCAGTCTAGTTGAGATTCATTGCAGTATAGATGATTCGCTCCTCGTTGTTGTATCACCGGTGATTGAGGATTCTTCAAGCTCCCGGAGGGAGGAAGGTGATCTTTATCCCAAAAACTAGAAGTTAAAACACATACCAAACATCAAGAAGTAGAAACCAAAACGAGCCTTTGCCAAATAGCCGTAAAAAGTAGCAATTGGCAAAGGAATATAACAAAATTAATACTGACGGATACTAGTTAAATAATTTGATTACCAAATGCATGTTAGTATATTAGAAAGAAATAGGTATTTAAAACTGACCATGTGCATGGATGGTTAGGTTAGATACGTAAAAATGAATATAAAGAAGTAGGTATGCATGTAGAAATATAATGACTGTAATAATTAGAATTCTTACACCAAGAGAAGATTTGTTGAAATAAAATAAATCTATTATAAGCTCATCTCTTTAAATAAATAAATTTTGCCCTCTCCATTATTGTCACTGTCATTGAAATATGACAGCGCAAAGTATAAGGAGATGGACAACCATGATCCGTATTAAATAACAGATACCTACAGAGTAAGAATATATGAAGTACGTTCAATGTGATGATTTAGATGTTAGATGGAAATAGATATAGTGGATAGAGGGTAACAAAACAGGGCGCCAAACAGGTTTTTAACGGGAAAACAAGTTAAGGAGAATTCAGAAGATAAGAATAATGAAATTTGTGTCAAATTTATTAATTCAGAACTATATCTCTATTTTTTAATTTATTAATTTCCTTAGATTCTAAGAAAGATATCTTAAGGAATTTATTGTGGATATGGAGAATTTGAAACTGGTCGTTAATAGAACGGTTATGATATAGACACGTGTACACGTGGACACGTTGCCAGAATGAAGGACGGAAGATGGACTCAGAGCTGGACCAAGAGCCGATAAACGTATCAGAGGAAGACCACCAACACGATGGAAAGACAACAAAAAACTGGATACAGAAAGCACAATATAGAACTTTGGAGACAAACAGGGGAGACCTATGTCCAGCAGTGGACGGAGAGAGGCTGATGATGATATAGAAGGTGAAGTGCGTACGTAGAATCTATTTTTCTATTATTGAAAGCCTTTTTGTGTTCTGCTATACGTGTATTAAAGGTTCTGCCAGTCAGTTTGACCGATGTTATGTGATAATTTTTGAGATGGTTCTAAAAATGTTTCTTTGAAATATGTCAGTGTTTACGCGAAACGGTTTTGCTCATACATATAAAGATTATGTATGTAAAGGACGTATTTTCCTTTTTATGAGCATTGTTCAGTGCGTAACAAATGATAGGAAAACGGGTAAGTCCGTGATAATACACATTTATGACATTTATTCTAACATGACATTTTAGTTAAATCTGACAGTTGTAACATTTTATTTTCAATTTGGAATAAAAACAAATCAAATGTGTTTCTTGCATTTATAAAATGGTATTTTCTTTGATTTGTATAGTCTTATAAATTAAACAGATTATATTTGTAATAATATTATCTAATTAAAAAATTTTTTTTATTATGGCGCCATCTATCGACAACTAGAATAACTAGAAAAAAATGTTGTAAATGTCTGTAATCACGGACGTGCCTTTTTTCTGTCACATACAATTTAATGCGTTAGAAAGAAATCGAAAAACTGTGACGCACTGAAAGATGATCATGAGAAAAAGAATATCACAAAAATAAACCAGTACAATATTACAACCTTCAAAACAATAAATAAAGAATTTATCAGTTACAATAGGTCGAAATGTCGAAGATAGGTACAAATTTACACAATGTATTTAAAAATAATAACGTATGTAACGTTTGTACATTATGGTTCGGAGCATGGTTAGTGACACAAATATATCCGCAGGCAAATAATTGGGGATTAACTGTTCTTTCAACAATTTTTCGTAATTTTCTGCACAATGTAAAAATCAAAACGGCATTCGGTATGGAACTCTTTTGCCCACCATCGTATATTATAACCAACCTGCTTTACCTTTTGTACTATTTAGACCATATTTTCCAACAACCAGATGGTTAATTTCTAAAGCTCTTATATCCGACTCGAAGGACCAATATGTATGTAGGAGATAGAGATAGTAGATAGCACAACTCTTAATCATTAACATCAAATAAATAGGTTTGTTAAAACTAAATTAAAAATAAAACTTACATCAGCCACAGTATTAGCGTAGCCCGATTTCTAAAAGACATTTTACCTGCAAACGGATGCATCAAACTATGGGCTGGGGGTTGCACTAACGTAAGATAAAGTGACCACATATGCTAGTCGAACTCTCACAAAGACCGATATAAGACACTACAACCGAAAATAAGTTATATGCATCGTATACGGAATAAAACTAATGAGCCCCTACATCGAAGGTTAGAGGTTTAACGTCATCTCCTAGGTCAGCGTCATCTGCTACGTCCAGTCCTGTAACGTCTCCTAGATCAACTAGTCAGGTAGAGTTTAGAAGTAAAACATTAAGATTTTGAGGTACTCTACATAAATGATGTCTCCAACAAGGTTCACACTTATCATGCGAGACCTGTAGCAAAGAAGTAGATCTGGAATTTTTAGCATCGGCTCTAGAAACTGATACTGTTACTGTTACTATGTAGGTACTGTGTAACTAGTACAATAAATTATAGGGAGATATCCTACGAAACCCAGATTTCCCGATTTACAACTATCAAATGACTATATAAATATATTATTTGAGGTAGCCGAAATTTAGCAGACCCGGAATTTGACAAAAGCTCTAAATAATTATAGCGATGAATTTAGTTCATCTTAAGGAAAAAATGGGGACAGTGTAGTAAAGGAATCACTTAATTAGCGTATAATGACTAGGAAATGAGGGAGCTATATAATTAAGTATCTAGTGGCTCAATAAGTTATAAATTGAAACCTTTAAAAGAGGAAGTCTTGCTGTTGATCACTTAAATCTTTCTATAATCCACTCACTCCAAAGTTAGTAATCAGAGTGACTCTGTTTAATAAGTCATAATCCTTATTCCAGTGAAACAATCATGCAAGTTAATAATAGTGTTTGTAATCTCATATTTTTTCATCTCGCGCGTTATATTTTAATCAAACTCTAATAATTTTCTTCGGGAAAATCACTTATGTGCTCAGTAAACGCTCTTTAAAGCACAAGTGAAAGAAACTGTGTAAGAACGAGTAAGAAGCAGCTCGAGGCGGTAAGAGAAGCAAACTTAGGGCTTTCAATAAAGATTATGATCACTTATTGTGAAATATTTAAAGGAAATATTGGCTAATAAAGCGAAAGAGGATATACACGTTATGGATGGCTATTCATCATTTTTTGGTGTTCTCCTTTTTCATCGCAGTAGTAGAGGCGCTTGTGTTGCAAAGCGTAGGTAGGCAATTCGCACAATATACGTAAAAAGTTGTTATTGAAGGGGAGAGAAAAGAAGTAGAAAAAATAGTTAGACAGTGAAAAAAGAAAGATACTGTCTCAATGGTATTTTATGGAATAAGAACGCTGTACAGGATTGATATACATGAATTTTTAGGAAAAGGCAGTTTGTTTTATATGTGCAGCAATAGGCAGAATATCACATATCCAAGTCGACTTGTCTTGGATGATCATCTAATCCTTGTGAAACTCGCTCTAGATCCACTTTTTCTTCTTGTGGATAGATACAACATGTACACCTGAATATCAATAGCAATCTGTATAGAATTCTGACAAGGGGCCTCTTGACTCCAAAACATCCTCTAGAAAGACTGCTGTAAAGTTCTGGCAGCACACATTTAATGTGTGATTCTGGCAGTACCAATGGTTAAAATGTACGGGATTTCATCAGGACTTTACCACTTCCGAAAAAGGAAGAAAAGATACAGAGATTCCCATTGAGCCCAATACACCTTTATAGTTCCACTGTAGTTGTTTGTTTCTTGCCAAATACTCCATTTCTCGTAGACTTTTACGTCATTATCTTTTTTTTACTCTTTTTAAGGTTTTTAAGCAAGTCTTATTATTATATTCCTTCTATTTAACAGTAGTTATCTGGATACGCACTTTTTCAGTCATTTTCTTTTATTCTTCATGCTAACACTGGCTTAAACATGTAATTATTTCAAATTATCTTGAAAAGTTTGGAAGGTTGTTTATACATTCTTCCCTTCATCTATTTTCGATCCTGATCTGACAAAGGCTTTCGATCGCATCCAAGTCGAAGACGTCTTCCATTTACTGTATAGAAGAAACATACTAATCAATATTATATAAACCATCGAAAATATCTATTTTCTGGAAAACTAACGCAGTTTATACCAGTACAAATGTATCCCCTTATTACGTGTCCAAAATAGGCCATCTTTCTATATTTGATGTTATCAAGCAGCTCGCGGGTAGCATTTGCTCTCTTAAGGACTGCCACATTTGTCAGCATAGCCGTCCATGGTATTTTCAGTATACGTCTGTGCAGCCACATTTCAAAGGCCTCCAAACGGTTAATGGTGGATATTTTTAATGTCCATGCTTCGATACCATACAAGAGGACTGACCAAATGTAGCATTTAATCATGCGCTTTCGAAATTGAAGTTGCAAGGTATCATTACAGAAGAATGACCTCATTTTTAAAAATGTCGTGCGGGCTATCTCGATTCTACGTTTTATCTCTTTATCTGGATCTATTTGTTCAGTAATATGGCAACCAAGATATTTAAAATTGGGTACTCTTTGAATTATATGGCCATCAACATATAACCGTGAATCTTGATGGGCCAAACGGCTAAATACCATGTATTTTGTTTTTGAACAGTTTATATTTAAGCCAAACTCTCTTCCCACTGTGTCAATGACATTTAAAAAGTGTAATCCATTCATATCATCACTTAAAATAACTGTATCGTCTGTATATCTGCTTGTATTTACCATAATTCCATTAACTTTCACACCCCATTCCAAATTAGGCAGCGCTTCCTTAATATTCTATCTGAATATAAATTGAATAACAGTGGGGACAGTATACAACCCTGTCTGACACCTCTTTGTATTTTGCATATTTCTGTTGATTTTCCATTTATGCAAGCTGTCGCTGTTTGATGCCAGTATAATTTTTCTATGATTCGTACATCTTGACTATCAACTCCTTTACGCTTTAATATTTTAATTAATTTGTGATGTTGTACTCAATCAAAGGCCTTCTCATAGTCAATAAATACAGCAAAGACGTCTTTCCTTTGATCTCGGCATTTCTGCAATAACACATTTAGTGCAAAGAGTGCGTCCCGGGTTCCCAGTCCATTTCTGAAGCCAAATTGTGTTTCATCCTGGTCTTCTTCACATTTATCTCTGATTCTACTGTGGATAACACGTAGAAAGATTTTTAAAGTGTGGCTCATAAGGCTTATCATTCTATAATCGCTACAGTTTTTCGGACGTTGTTTTTTTGGTAGGGTTATGAATTCGGACTTTAACCAATCTTCAGGGATATCACCAGTCGAAAAAACATCAAATAAAAATATACTTATTCGAAATAAGGACGCTGAGATCCGCTCTTGATACCTGTGAAAAATAATTAAGGTCAATGCTATGAAAACTGAAACAAAGCGACGATGCATTGATCACCAAGATGAGAATAATCACTGTTTATTCTGGGTTAGAGGTGGCCGAACTAATCACTACTCGATCCTGCAAGGAACGGGAAGCGACTAATCAACACTTGGTCGCAGTCGTGACGGTTTGGCCTTAGATCAATACTCCAATAATCGGTTTGGGAGCTCTTACCAGATCAATACTCTAGTTTGAACTTGACGGAGCTGTCGGCATTAGGTCAATACCCATTTGCCCATCGAAGTTCTTATTCAGATCAGTACTCTGGTAAAACTTAATTTCTGGCTACCACTGAGCTATCGATTCCCTATCAATTTATGTACTTTACAACGAGATCTAAACGTAATTGCATTATTTAGATTTAAAATGGATTAAAAAAAATAAAACTCAATGCACCTATACAAAAGCTATTAAAGATTGCATTTTAATCGAGTTCTGAGCTATTCTGAAAATTTCAGGTGTCTACGTAATCTGGAAGTATGTTTAAAATGGATTACAAAATTCCCCAGACATAGTGACAAACAACAAGCCAAGTATAAAAAACGTTTTAAAATGATGGACATTAGAGGAGCCATTGTCGATGACATCGGGAAAAACCAATAATTGGTATGGCAAATAAAGAGCCGGCAATCGACAGAACGACAGAGAAAGAAAAGAGGAAGGTTACGAAACAATCCACCCGACTATCGTTCTTACTGATTTTCTTTCTGAGAAAATCCTGCTGTTATGTGTTAATAATGGCGAGCAAGGGGAAAATTGAAAATGTAGGTGATTATGAGGGTTTTATGGCCTCAACCTAATGATAGATAGAGGTTTAGGAGATTAAGATGCGTCAATTATTGTTCAAAATATAGGTATACGGACGCGTATGGTTTGTTTAATACGTGCTGGGGAATGAGTTATGTGGGTATTAATATCTCTTTTATATATATAAAAAGAAAGCAAGTAAATATTTGAACGGCGTGGAAGTGTTTAGATGGGGTCTGTTTGGATTTTTTGTTGCTCGTGCTGCTGTTTGGCAAATAACATTATATTTTAGCAGTTTGATCGCTCAAGTGGAAGGCAAACACATTGATCTACCATGGATTCTTTGATTTAATTTTATGAGTTTAGTGAACTGAGAAGAAAAATACATATATTTTATATATCGTTTCAAAATACTAATTACTAGGAATCAATGCAAGAATATTTTTATTTAAGCGAATAATCTTTTTTATCGAACTGACAGGTGTCATGTAGAATAGTATAACTGAAAATACGTATATATTACCGAGTGACTAATCGGCAAACGAGCCATAGCAAACTCAATGGGAAATTCTAATCTGTAATTTCTGCTTCCCTAATTATTTTACATCAAAAGTCATGAGAAACTATGGGTAAAGGAATAAAAAGTCTACGTTAAAAAATCAAAAATATGCCTTTCAGAAACATGGGAGAGCAAAATAAAGAGCAAAATATGGAGGCGCGAGAATAGATGGTCAAGACGGATTATTAAAGAACTAGAAGAATAGTCATATAACGAACCAAAAACACCGACAGTAATCAAAGTACACCGAATACGATTTTTAGGAAATATTAAAAGAATGGAAAAGATAGCAAAGTCGAAAATGGTACTCTTACGAAAGAAGAAACAACACAAAAAGAAGAAAAGGTAGACCAAGGAAGAGATGAAAGGACAGCGTATATGAATACTTACAAAAAACTAATATTAAAAATTAGATAGAAATGTATTGGACAGAAAGAAATGGGAGAAAGTGGTAAAATATGAATGGAAAAATTACAAGAAATATTAAATATATTTTAAGGAAGTAGGAGCAAAAGCTTGGTCCAATCCTATTTAAATGCATTCATCTTTTTTAATCTTAAGAACATCAATAAATATTTTAAAAAAATTCTAACGCTGAACTAGAGATAACATTACTACCGAGGACCAAAAGTCCCTGAAAACTTCTACAATGTTTATTTTAATAAGTTACAGGACTGAAAACAAAAAGAGAAAATTTAGTGTGATTTTTAATTTCAAATATTTTATTCAAAAGAGTCTTTTTGTTTATTCTAAGGGACTTTTGTCCCTCAGTATTAATGTAATCTTCTATTTTGCGTTAAAATTTTTCAAAAATATTTAAGTATTAGTTTTCTCAGGATTCTAAAAAAATGAATGCATTTAAATTGCATTGGACCGAGATTTTGCGCCTACTCCTGTAAGTGCAGTACATTACTAACTGTAACGGAAAATTAAACTTTTCAAACCTAGGAGTTTAATGCGTGTTGAGCTTTTGAAGTTATACTTCTTTACGATCGAGAGTGAAATTTTATAATACCGGGCGCATGCGCACACAGACAGTATATAGTTCGTTGCTAATCTTTCAAGATATGTATGTATCAGCGCTGTCAGCGCAAATAATTCATTAATAGGATATATTAGTGTTTTTTTGTGTCTTTAGATTTGTCTACCTCGGGAAGAAGATATTTTATAATAATAGTAAGTATATTTAAAGTATTTCTGTATACTTCACTTGGTCTATTAAATTTATCAGTATGTATGAGAAATATTGTAACCTGTCAAAGCGAAGGAAATATAGCTCAGTGGGAGAGCGTGTGACCGGAGATCGAGAGGTCCCGGGCTCAAATCCCAGAGGATTCATATCCTTTTTTTTTATTTTTGGTATCGTTTCAATAAAAATTTTTTAAAAGTGGTAGGTAAGAAAGTTAGTTTAATATTTAAATAAAATACAAATAACCTGTTAAATGTATTTATTACTTTGAAAATATATAATAGAGGTATAACTTCTTACGTGCGTACAAAGTACACACACATTCTTTTTTTTTTTAATAAATGGTTAACCAACGAGAAAGGATGAAATTCGAGTTTTCAACGCCTAAAAAATAACTGAATCAAAATATCGACTTAAAGACAAAAACCTCTACAGAAAACCAGTCAGAATTAAACCCCGAAAAGTCATCCTCAACATCCGATCTACCTAGCTTTAGATTGGTAATCCGTCTTGGGAAAATTGCAAATACTCCTCAGTGTGAACCACAGTGTGAAGTGTCAACCTCAAGGGATAATCGGATCAAAATCATTGTCGAACTTTAAATGATAAATGAGTTGGACTTTGGGTCAAAAGTAGAAGAAACAAATAATCAACTAAAAAATTTTAAGAGAAATATAGTTGTCATGCCTAAAACTAAAAAAACTTTTTAGTTTCAGACGGGAAATAAAATTTTAAACGATTTGAGTTCTAAGAGATAAGATGTAGTTTGGCCCTTCTAAATTTATACTAAACTTAAAGATAAACTGAAACTGGGCTAGATTAATTGACAAACTGAAAGAGACAAAAGCTTGGCAATTACCCTTGTAGTTTACTTATAGTGTGGACCCAGAGTGGAGTTTACTCTTACATCATGTGTGGAATAATAGCACCAAGTTGCCAATTTAAGTCTGCTTCAACGTATTTGTACGGGTCTATTATCTCACAAGTTACATTGGACTGTCTAAACCGTTGATTTTAACCAGATGTTTAGTATTTGATACGTATTATACAGGGTGTAACAAAAATACAGGTCATAAATTGAATCACATATTTTGGGACCAAAAATAGTTCGATTGAACCTAACTTACCTTAGTAGAAATGTGCACAGGAAAAAAGTTACAGTCCTTTTAAGTTACAAAATGAAAATCGATTTTTTCCAATATATCGAAAACTATCAGACATTTTTTATTGAAAATGGACAGTCTGAAATGGACAGAAAATAGCATTTTTATGGCAGTAGAATCTTAAAAAAAATTATAGTGAAATTCGTACACCCCATAAAAATTTTATGGGGGTTTTGTTCCTTTAAACCCCCCCAAACTTTTGTGTACGTTCCAATTAAATTATTATTGTGGCACCATTAATTAAGCACAATGTTTTTAAAACATTTTTGCCACTTAGTACTTTTTCGAAAAGTCAGTTTTTATCGAGATATTTTGAATATTTTTCTAATCCAACACATATTTGTATATTAGTGGAGTCACTGAAGGTTTTCACCTCCGATTTCGTTAAACCTCCATCGATTTTCATGAAAAGTAGTGAGTCGTAAGAGGATACCTCAAGAAACAAAGGTGACATGATGCAAACTTGCGCTTTTAGCTTGGGGGTGGAAGCCACCCCTTCTCTTGGCTGAAAATTATTTTATCAAAAATAATACCATAAATCGATATAAGGACAAATTCTAACCAAAATTTGTTATATAAAGGTATTTGTTATATAAATAAATGCTTTTTGAGTTATTGAAGATCAAAGATTTTATTTTTTCGTAAAAAAATGCATGCTTTAAAGCTGTTTTTCACGTATAACTCAAAAACTATAAGCTTTTGTAA
This sequence comes from Diabrotica virgifera virgifera, assembly GCF_917563875.1. Taxonomy (NCBI): domain Eukaryota; kingdom Metazoa; phylum Arthropoda; class Insecta; order Coleoptera; family Chrysomelidae; genus Diabrotica; species Diabrotica virgifera. The sequence continues at coordinate 208,166,952 of NC_065450.1, forward strand.
AAAAGTTATTATTACCAAAATTTAAATTAATAAAAAAATTAATACATCTCTCACTTAAAAAGCTAAACTAATGTAAGTTAAAGTGAGTTATGTGTAATTGAATGTAAATTTTTTTCGACGAATACTCAAATCTAAGTATTCAAGCTTAAATAACGAGAAAACGACGCATTTTATAAAATATATCTGTTAAACACTATTCGAAAAACTTCGGATCACCTATCAATTGAGCTTCAGAAGAAGTTAATGGCAGTAAAATTAAGCAAGTTATGATGAAAATAAGACAACCCTTTCGAATGTTTTAGGAAAAAGTGAAATATAAAACATACGTTATTTCCACAAAAATGAAAATTTATAGTAATCCTTACAATAATTTCTTTATATTAGTATAAGTAATGATATCAAAAATTTTGACGGGTTAAGAATGACAATTTTTGAAAAAAAAGGTATAATTTAAAACAATCAGAATTTTTAAAATGATCGTAATTTTCATTTCTTTTGATAATAACTCGAAAAATACTCAACATACATAAAAAATGATATATAATCAAATTTTAGTTTTTTCTATGTAAAATATTTCACGTCTTTTTTTATTTCTGTAGGGTAAAAATTAACCGAGATAGAAACGTTTAAAGCTTAAATTTTGCTACGAGAACCATGTAACCGGAGCCATTTAACTTTTTATTTTTAAAAAAGTAGGGGGTTTTAAAGATTAAATTTAACGTCATATAATTTCCCTTGGAATTAGCTTTTAAAATGTTTTTAGACAGACCTAATATCGTAAACATTAACGGAGTTATTTAAAAAAAAAACTAACATTTTTTGGAAAAAATTTTAAAAGATAAATTTTGAAAAAATTTTGGAGCATAAATTTTAATGCTATCAACTTGTTCGAGGACTCATTTGATAGATATTTTTAAGTACTTTGACAAATGTTTAATAAGTTTATGTTATAAAATGCATCATTTTCCCTTTATTTAAGCTTGAATACTTAGATTTGGGTACTCGCCGAAAAAAATATACACTCAATTACCTATAACTCACTTTCAGTTAACATTAAAAGATTTTTTTAGTAAAAAGTTTATTTATCTATCTATTAGCTTCAATTTTGGTAATAATAACTTTTTTGTAAAAACTCATAGTTTTTGAGTTATTTATGAAAAATCGGTTAAAAACATGCATATTGCTCACGAAAAATTAAAATATTTGATCTTTAATAACTCAAAAAGTTTTGATTTATTTTAATAACTTTATATTACAAATTTTGCTTAGAATTTGTCTCTCTATCGAATTGTGGGATTATTTTTAATAAAATAATTTTCACCCTCGAGAAGGGGTGACACCCACCTCCAGGGTAAAGGAGCAAGTTGGCACCATGTCACCTTTGTTCCTTGATATATCCTGTAACCACTCACCAATTTTGATGCAAATCGATAGAGGTTCAACGAAATCGGAGGTAATAGCTCATATCCGCCTTCAGTGACTGCACTATATGGTTAAGTACGATTATGGAGACTAAATATGTAAAATTTATGATTTATATTTTTAGGTATATTTTGAACCATATTAAAAAAGAAGCCACATCTCGATATAAGGTGCCTTATTGAAAAAATACAAAGAGGCAAAAAAGTTTTAAAAACACTGTGTTTAACTAATGGTATCACAATAATAGTTTAATTGGAATCTACACAAATATTTAGGGGGTTTAAAGGAACAAAACTCCCATAAAATTTTTATGTAAAGATATTAAAAAAGAAGCCGTAACTCGATAAAAACTGCCCTATCAAAAAAATACTGAGATGCAAAAAGTTTTAGAAATATTGAGTTTAACTAATGGTACTACAACAATAATTTTATTAGAACGTACACAAAAGTTTGGGGGGGGGTTGAAGGGAACAAAACCCCCATAAAATGTTTATGGGTTGCACAAATTTTACTATAATTTTTCTTTAAGATGTTCCTGCCATAAGAATGCCACATGTCCATTTTTAATAAAAAATATCTAATAATTTTCGATATATTCGAAAAAATCGATTTTCGTGTTGTAACTTCAAAGGGCTGCAACTTTGTTATGTGCATATTTGTATTAAGGTAAATTAGGTTCATTCGAACTATTTTTGGTCCCAGAATATGTGATTTAAATTATGACCTGTATTTTCGTTACACCCTGTATATTTTACTAAACTTAATATGTAACATTTTATTTCTTCATATTTTTATAACATTTTTTGAATAAAAAACCGCACATAATTAATGAAAAAATGCCTCGTAGTATCTGTCAATAACTCTACTGTACAAAAACACTTTCGTTACTATTGTCTGTATTTTTAGCCCATTTTCCAGAACAAGTTAAATAATCAACCCTCTATCTATGTTGTAGTGAGCGAATTGGCTAGTTAAGCTTAGCTGTGTTTATTATTATCCAGCTACACTCTAATCGGCACAATATGTGTACTAATGTCCGTTTGAATTACCACGAATATTTCATTGTGCAGATTCCTGATCCTCATACAGATTAATTGCACTACTACCAGTTACATGATCAAAGCTTTAAGACACACTGTTGCTCTCAAAATATGTATATATGTTACACTTGAAGTTTCCGCGGGAGCTATACAGGGTGTCCCAGACTAATTTAGCCACGCTATATCTCTTAAACGAATAGAGATTTTCGAATGGGACAAAAAGTGGTGTATTCTACTTGTAATACACTTTAATATGACGTAGAAAAAAACATCCCCTAAATATTCATCCCTTAGTTACAACCCCTAACTTTAATTTTTTTAATAGCACCCTTTATATTTTTTTATAGTTTTGGAAGTGGTCTTTTATCGTCTATTCAACAGATTTATTAAAAATAAAATCAATTCGTAAATAATCAAGACATCAATTTATTTTTTATTTTTGTTAAGTGTCCCAGACTAATTTATCCAGGCTATATTTCTTAACAAAATAGAAATTGTTTAAAACTGGACAAAAACTGATCTATTCCATTTTAATATTAAACTATTTTCACTTTAATATGGCCAAGAAAAAATCATCCCCTAAATATTCCTTTAGTTACAACCCCTAACTTATTTTTTTTAATAGAATCCTGTACATTTTTTTATAATTTTGGTTGGAGTCTTCTATCGTCTATTCAACAGATTTTTTAGAAATAAAATCTGTTTGTAAGCAATCAAGAAAATATCAGTTTATTTTTTATTTTTGTCAATTATGTGTCCCACACTAATTTTTCCAGGCAATATCTCTTAAACGAATAGAGATTTTAGAATGAGACAAAAACTGATCTATTCCATTTGTAATACACCTTAACATATGGCGCAGAAAAAAATAATTCCCTAAATATTCATCCCTTAGTTACAACCCCTGACTTAAATTTTTTTAATAGCACCTCGTACATTTTTTTATAGTTGTGAATATTGTCTTCTGTCGTATAGTCAACACATTGTTTAAAATAAAATGGGTTTGTAAGGTATCAAGAAAATATCAGTTTATTTTTTATTTTTGTTAAATTAATCAAGATAGCCTTAAAAAAATAGAATAGAAAAAGTATGCTTTATTGTCACTGAAATTAGATAAATCAAACGTCAATATTTCAAAATAAAATAATGAAAGTAAAACAAAAACAATTTTCATTCGAAAGTCTCTATTCGTTTAAGAGATATATCCCGGAAAAGTCAGTCTGGGACACATAATTATCGACAAAAATAAAAAATGTACTGATATGTTCTTGATTACTTACAAACAGATTTTATTTCTAAAAGATCTGTTGAATAGACGATAGAAGACCCCAACCAAAACTATAAAAAAATGTACAGGGTGCTACTACAAAAATTTAAGTTAGGGGATGAATATTTAGGGTATGATTTTTTCTTCGCCATATTAAAGTGGAAATAGTTTAATATTATAATGGAATAAATCAGTTTTTAACCATTTAAAAAATCTCTATTTTGTTAAGAAATATAGCCTGGATAAATTAGTCTGGAAACTTAATTAACATATTTAATAAAAAAAATTGATTTCTTGATTATTTAAAAACCGATTTTATTTTTAATAAATCTGTTGAATAGACGATAGAAAACCATATCCAAAACTATATAAAAATATACAGGGTGCTACTAAAAAAATTAAAGTTAGGGGTTGTAATTAAGCAATGAATAGTGACTAATTTACAAACAAATATTGAGACCTGTATGGACTTATGGATGCCCACTATGTGGGGTGTACTAGACCAAGTAATATAACAGTATTACAAAGATTCCAGAACAAAATACTAAGACATATTGTAGATGCTCCTTGGTATGTGACAAATAGTGATCTCCATAAGGACCTAGGAATGGAAACTGTGGATATAATCATCAATAAGATGGAAGGAAGTCACGAGCAACGACTTCATATGCACGAGAATATTGAGGCAATCCATTTTCTCGATACCACTGGGTAAGTTAGAAGACTGAAGAGGACTAAGTCTTATGAACTAGTTTAAGTGATAGTTGATCGTGAAAAGCAGACCATAGTGCTTGTGCGCGTTAGTGTGTATGCTAGAATAGTGCACTATCTTGTTAGGTTAGATAAGAGACGCTATGTGGTAAGCTCTTAATTTTAAGGAACAGTAATAATTTAGGTTAGATTAAAATTGCTCATTGGTCAAGTATGACCAGATTGTAATTGTAATAATCATCATCGTAGTGATGATTATGGAAAAAAACACCTTTTTGAATGTTGTAGAAAGCCGTTGAGCATCATCTCTTTGGTTTAGACCCTTGGGATTTTTTTTCAATTTCTGTCGATTCTCTGAATACACGTTTTCTTTTGATTACTATGTTAGCTAACATCGTCGTTTGGTTCAGGTTTATTGTATGTCATGTAATTGCGGCATGTTGTGCAAGGGATGCCGTTGTTTGTCCCCTTTGGGTGGCATTTCGGTGTTCTTCCGGTCTTACATGGATTCTTCGGTTGGTCCGTCCAATGTACGACTTTCCACAATCTCCACACGGAATCTCGTATACTCTTTGACTTTCTAACGATATTTTGGTTTTTGCTGTTGGTAAAATAGTTGGGATCTTTCTGTCCGTGCACCAAGTACACCAGGGGCTGTTAGAAGATAACTTTGAAAGAAGAATCGAATTCTACGAAAATATTACGGAACTATATAACAGAGATTAAGCTGCTTTTATGCTCATCCATCACACAAACCTACAGATATATCGATACTGGGCAATCGAAAATCCAATCCATTTGATGAAAAAATATTGGACACAACATCTTGAGGAGGCGAATGGTTGAGCCGGCAATATAAACAAGCATATTATAGGGCCATTTTTTATTTTATTTCTTCACAAATATATAATGCTAAAGCTGAATCAGCAATTTCCAAATATAAATTATTTATGGTTCCAAGAGGATAAGGCTGGTTGAGGTACGAATTTACTTAACGTTCTACCAGGTAGAATGGGATCTATCGAATGGCCACCAAAACTTCCATATTTGACGCCGTTAGAGTTTATTTACCAATTTCGGTGTGTATATGTTACAGTTCAAGTTGATTCTCAGTTAGAGTTGACTTTTCCTAGTTCTAGTCAACTCCAACTGAAACGAGCAGTAAAAGTTGATTTGAAAAATTTAAATCAACTTTTACTAGTTGAAGTTGACTCTTCCTAACCCTTGTTAGTAAAAGTAGATTATACAATTTATACGAGTATAATCTCACGTGCATTTTTGATGAGTATGCGTCTCTTTTTTTTTGACCGTTTCAACTACTTATTAGTGTAGGCTGTAACGTCGCCCCCGTTAGGTAAATTATTCTGATTAGATTTTTTTGCGCAAACTTTCTCAAACAAATACATCCAGTGTCAGGCGGTACCGCGGTCGAAAAATTGTTAAACCAATTTTGGTTAACCAAATTCACAAAAATAATTCTTCTCTACTCTACCTCATATTATGTTTAAGTTTTTATTGTGTGAAAATTGTAAATATAGATAGCAGTACATGAAGGGTTTAAAGTGTGCCTGAAGTAATAATGTATTTTAAATGGGATTTACTTTTTCGCACTGTTTTTTAGCACACTTTCATATAATCAAATATCCTTAACTTTCGCCTTGTCATGGTGATGATATGTGAGCAATAAATTACAAAAAATTTTGACAGTTTTGTGGTTTGACAGAAGATTGAATTTTTAAATGTCGAAGTTCTAAAAAATTGTAAAATAGGAATGTAGTCCAGTGACGAAGAGTTGCAGTTTTTTTATTTGTTTTTTGGCGGATAAAATATTGTATGAAACTGTGCGTGAAGTACTTTTTGCGCACTTAGGCGATGTATAGCACTCGGCGCGCTCGTGCTCTGAACATCGCGTGCGTACGCAAAAAGTATACTTCACGAACTGTTTTATAAATAACTAAGTATTTCACTCCGGACATTTTTTTTTTAATTATTTTGGTCATTCGGAGCAGAAAAGGTGTCTTGTGATTTTTCTCTAAAATTGATAGTTTTCTAGTTATACGCGATTTAAAATTAGAAAAATGCGAAATGACCATTTTTAAGGCTTAATAACTCGATTAAAAACTATTATTATGAAAGTCAGAAAGTCACCTAATCAAATTTTAAGGCCCCCTCTGCCCCACAAGTTCCTGAAGAAATTTTTGTCATTATTTTATTACTAAGCTGTTATTTTTAATTATCAACAATGAGCGCTAAAAGCGTATTGAGGCGGCCGTCAATGGGCGCGTTCACCGGATGCAAACGTTGGCAATCAGTTTGCGCTTTATGGTTCTGAACGACTTGCTAACGTCAAACATGTTTGGAAAGCGGTCGCCATTTTTGCAAACATAACATATTTAAGTTGAACTTTGCAAACGTGTTGAACATTGAAAAAATATGGCGGGAATTTAAATTGTATATATTGTAGAATATATTGATAAGGGTTTTATATATAAAATAAAGGCTACTGAAGACATTCTGCTACGTTATTATCTATTAAATAAATTTTCTTTTTTCCTTTAATAAAAAAAATAAATTCAAAAACGTATTTATTGAGAAAATTTATTTTAGGTTACGTTCAAACCAAGCAAGCAAAATGTCAAATTTTAACCTAAACAACCAACCGTTCAGCTCGCTGTCAACAAGTTTAGAATCAAAGCGCAAACATTTGTGAATGTGTTTGCATCTGGTGAACGCAGTCAATGTGAGTGCGAGTAAGATCCTTCATTCCGACCGTCCATTGGTGCATCTCAGTCGCACTCACATTGACAGCCGCCTCAATACGCTCCTAGCGCTCATTGTTAATAATTAAAAATAACAGCTTAGTAATACAATAATGACAAATATTTCTTCAATACTTTGTAGGGGGGTCGTTAAAATTTGATTTGGTGACTTTCTGACTTTCATAATAATAATTTTTAACTGAGTTATTAAGCCTTGAAAATAGTCATTTTCCCATTTTTCAAATTTTAAATCGCGTATAACTCGAGAACAATAAATTTTACAGAAAAATCACAAAAGACCTCTTTTACTCCGAATGGCCCAAATGATGTAAAAAAATGTCCGAAATGAATTTTTTTGTGTATTTGTTAAAAAAAAATTGTTTAAACAATTTTTCGATTACGGTACCATATGACACCCTGTGGATTCGTTATAAGGACCTCTTTTTGAGTAAGTTTGTGCAAAAGAATCGAACTGGAATAATTTACCTAACGGCGGCGACGATACAGTCTGGACTATAGTTATCACGATTTGAACATAATATACAGTAACATTTAAATTCTAGAATCGGTTGTTTGTGTGAATCAACTTTTACTACATGGCATTGGGAAGAGTATACTTTAACTAGTTGGAGTCTACTTTTACTAGTAAATGTTGAAATCTTCATTTTATATTTATAATCAACTTTTACTAAAACCAGCCGTTTGAGTCAACTCGAACTAGCAAAAGTCAACTCCAACTGGATAATCAACTTGAACTGTAACATATTTATAAAGGAAGGCATCGGTTACGTCATTACGTTTGTCAGAAATTTGTCGGTTACTGATATAAAGAATTTATTCCGTAGATATTTGCATCATATACTACAGTTGAGTCCCTGAATCTTTACCCGTGCGTCATCATTTAAAGCATACCGAATAATTCGATGATAAGTCGGAAATTGAAATTTACTAAACGCAACAGCAAGTGACAGTTAGTAACTCGCTGTAGCGTTTAGAAAATTTCAATTTCCGACTTATCATCGACTTATTTCGTATGCTTTAAATGATGACGCAGGGGTAAAGATTCAGGGACTCAACTGTATATGTATAAACATTTGGCTATTCCTAAGATAAAACCGTTAGTAGTTTGTATTGGTTGATATCGTTCTTGTGTGTTTATTTATTTATTAAGTAACGATAATTGAGTACAAAAGCAATTCATAAAACAGTTGATTGTCCTTAACGGTGAACGGTTTCCAGGATAAGGAACTGCCCCTGCGTTACTGATCGACTACAGACTACAGCATGGTAAAACGACATTGCATCCCGATAACGTGAGATGAATAATGAATACGGCCGATGTCTCAGCATCTACAATCGGGATTTCTCAACTCAAACTTGCAGAATAATTGACTCTGGATCCGTAACTACGAATTACTGTACTTGTATGTACCAGTAAATTAATGACATGAGAAGATCCTAACCTCTCCGTGTTACAGTTGATTAGTTTATGCGAGTATAAACTACAATTCTGTTGGATAATAGGTAGTTGAGTAACGATGACAAATATTAATGTTCTCAGGAAGTTTAATATGACAGAAAATGCTCGTCAAAAGTTACGGATATAAACAATTATGCTCATTTTAATAGTTGATTTTTTCGTGAACAGATTAACGGATTCCGCTAATTTTTTTTTTGAAGTGAAAACTTCTTTAGGGACCTTGTTAGATTTTTGGATAGGGGAAAAAGCATTGAATTCGCGACCGTCATCGCGACCATCATTGCGACCGTCATCGCTTATGCTATATATTATTTGTATGTAGGTATATATAAATTGTATAGAAGTATTAAATTGAAAATAAATGTAAAACCTATTTTACGATGAATAAAAGGATTTATTTCGCGACCGTCATCTCTTCAGCGAAATAAATTTTGTACGTATCTATATTATGTGTATATGTACATAAATTGTATAGAAGTATTTAAATTTAAAATAAATATAAAACCTATTTTTGGATGGGGAGAAAGGATTTATTTCGCGACCGTCATCGCGACCGTCATCTCTTCTACGAAATAAATTTTATACGTATCTTTATTGAAGTAAAAACTTCTTTAGGGACGTTGTGCACTTTTTAGACGGCAAAAGTATTGAATTAGCGACTGGCATCGCGACCGTCATCGCTTCGGGGAAATAAATTTTTGAAGTGAAAACTTCTTTTGAGGACGTTGTGAACTTTTTAGAAGAGGAAAAATTACTGAATTGGCGACCGTCATCGCTTCGCCAAAATAAATTTTTGAAGTGAAAACCTCTTTAAGGACATTGTGCCCTTTTTGGATCTAAAAAAGTATTAAATTAGCGAACATCATAGCTTCGATGAAATAAATTTTTAAAGTGAAAACTCCTTGAGGGACGTTGTGCACTTTTTGGATGGGAAAAAATTATTAAATTAGCGACCATCATCGCTTCGACGAAATAAATATTTGAAGTGAAAACTTCTTGATGGACGTTGTGCACTTTTTGGATGGGAAAAAAGTATTAAATTAGCGACCGTCATCGTTTCGACGAAATAAATTTTTGAATTGAAAATTTCTATAGGGACGTTGTGCACTTTTTGGATGGGAAAAAGTATTAAATTAGCGACCGTTATCGCGACCATCATCGCTTCGATAAAATAAATATTTGAAGTGAAAACTTCTTGAGGGACGTTGTGCACTTTTTGGATGGGGAAAGTATTAAATTAGGGAACTTCATCGCTTCGACGAAATAAATATTTGAATTGAAAACTTCTTTAGGGACGTTGTGCACTTCTTGGATGGAGAAACAGTACTGAATTTGCGTCCGTCATCACTTCACTGAAATAAATTTTGTACGTATATAAATTATGTGTATGTATACATAAATGGCATAGGGCATATGCTTCACGTGTATTATATAGGTATAGCACTTCTTTTTGGATGGGAAAAACATTGAGCTCGTAATTTATTTACTATAAGAAGTTTTCACTTCTGTCGGCACTCTCACGAGTGCCTTCAATTTTTTTATTATTTTATATTTTTCTTTAGTATTTATCTTCTTCTTCTTAAGGTGCCGAGACCGCTTGTCGATCGTTGGCTCTCATGTTGCGCAGCATATTAACAATCATTGTCTTATTTACAGCCGCACGAAATAGTTCAGTGCTAGTTTTCCCAAACCATTGGCGTAGGTTTTTAAGCCAAGAAGTTGTACGGCGACCCACACTTCTTTTTCCCATTATTTTACCTTGCATGACAAGGTGAAGTATGTCATATTTTTCTGGGTGACGCATTATATGACCAAATTATTCCAATTTGCGCCTTTTAACCGTGTTCGCTACTTCGCAACTTTTATTCAAACGTTGCAAAACCCTTTCGTTTGTGACTCTTTCTACCCAACTGATCTTCAGAATACGGCGGTAGACCCACATTTCAAATGCTTCTAGGTTTTTTAAAAGCGATTCTGTCAGTGTCCATGCTTCAACCCCGTAAAGTAGTACTGGGAATATATAACATCGGACCATTCTTATGCGAAGTTCCAAATTTAGATCATGACTGCACAGGATTTTCTTAAATTTCATAAAACTTGTTCTTGCTTTGGCAATTCTACTTTTTATTTCTGTACTAGGGTTCCAGCTTTCATTAATATGAGTATCCAGATATACAAGGTTACTTACTCGTTCAATTGAGTCATTACCGATTGTTACGTTATAGTTATTTTTATTTACGGCTGCCTGTTTACTAATAACCATAAACTTTGTTTTTCTTGCGTTGAGTTTGAGTCCATATATCGCGCAGAATGCCACCATTCGATTCAATAACGCTTGAAGATGTTCAATTGATCCAGTCAGCAACAAGGTGTCATCTGCGTATCTGATATTGTTCATAAGCATACCATTAATGAGTATTCCCTCTTTTGCGTTTTCCAAGACTTCATTTAAGATTGTTTCAGCGTAAAGATTAAACAACATTTAGCATCTTTGAATTAAAACTTGGGTTGCGAATAGTGCATCACGCGTTCCAAGGCCACAGCGAAAACCGAATTGAGTACTTGAGATTCTTTTCTCAATTTTTCTATATGTTCTTTGATGAATGATTCTAAGAAACGTTTTCAATACATGACTCATTAGGCTGATGGTGCGATAGTCGCTGCATTTTGTGGCTGTGTGTTTTTTTGGTAGTACAACAAATGAGGATTTAAGCCAATCTTTAGGAATTTTTCCGCTTTCATAGATTAAGTTGAACAATTTCGTAAGTATCTTAATGCCCTCGACACCTAAAAGCTTTAGTGTTTCTACGTAAATCCCATCTGGTCCGATCGCCTTCCCGTTTTTTGCGTTCTTTATAGCGTATTGCACTTCTTCCTTAGTTATTGGAGGACCGCTTATGTCATTTAGCGTTTCTAGTTCGCTTCTTTCATCATCGAATATTTCCTTTATATATTCTGTCCATCGTATTAGTTGACCTTCGATATCGATTATAATTTTTCCGTTTTTATCTTCGATTAGTGGAGGATTACATTTTTTATTCAGTCCTGCAACTTCTTTCAGTTTTTTGTGCATATTGAATGCGTCATAGATACGCTCGTAGTTCTCAATTTCTTTACATTGTTGTTTATGCCACTCTGATTTAGCTGATCTTATGTTTCTTCGAATTATACTGTTTAGCTTTTTGTATTCTGTCAGATTAGCATTCTTCTGTCATCCACTGTTGCTTATTCCTACGCTGATTTTCCATTAGATGGTCTTCTTGGACTTTTTCCAATGTTTCTTTGCATGACTCCCATAATTGTTCTTCTGAATTTTTATTTCCCAATTTCTGAAACTGATCTTCTAATTTATCGGTTACTATTTCTTTCACTTCCGCATTTGAAAGTTTATCTTTGCTGATCCTAGGAGATATTTTGGGTTTTTTAATCTTTTTAAATTTAAGTAATACTTTAGCTGCTAGTAAGTTGTGGTTGGAGGGTATATCCGCTCCTGGATATGTTTTGGAGGACAAGATAGCATTTCTATATCTTTTTGATATACAGATATAATCAATTTGATTTCTTACTATTCTTCCATAAGTGTCCATAGGAGATTTCCAGGTGTAAAGTCGTCGCTTAGGCAAGTCAAAAAAAGTGTTGGATATTACTAATTGTTTTTCTATACAAAATCTAATCATTCTATCTCCACGGTCGTTTCTCGTTCCTAAACCAAACTTGCCAACGACATCTTCTTCACTACCTCTTCCAACCTTGGCATTGAAATCCCCCAATACAATGTTTATATCTTGGCTTCCTGTGAGTGATAATAAATAGTCTAGATCTGAATAAAAGCTTTCGACAACTTCATCGTCATATTGTTGTGTAGGTGCATATACCTGAATGATGTTTAAGTCTGTACGATTTGTTTTTATTTGTAACATTATTAACCTATCTGAGTATAGCACGATATTTTTTACTGATTTTGCGACATTTTGTTCTAAAATAATTGCCACACCATTTCTATGTTGCGGATCTTCTTCACCAGAGTAGTAAATTTCATAATTATCTATCGTTATATGGCCAGAACCCGGCCACCTCATCTCGCTTACACCTAAGATATTTATATTTAACCTTCGCATTTCCTTGATCGTATTGTGAATCTTTCCAGATTCAAACATACTTGTAATATTTCAAGTCGCTATTAAACGTTCCTTATCTATTACCAAATTTGATGAATTACAGGGAATTCGCTTGCTGACGACTGGGGAAACCCTGCTGTTTCCCACGCCGAATCTTGGATTCCGAGTCCCATAGAGACTCAGAACAATAGAGTGCCCTTCCGTACCTCCTGGTAACGGTTGATTGCTTATACCGGCGCAAATTCGGTTTTTATTTAGGTTTAGGTTCGCAGTATCGCAGCCGGTTAAATCATTATTTGATTGTCGCCTGCGACTTTATGGCACCGCACCTGTTAGGAATTGTATTCCTTAGCCGCGAGCCACTAATGACACAGCTGCTGTCCTGTGTCATGTCCTCAGTTGATCCGCCGGTACTTATTTGGCGAAGCCTTATTCGTACCTGTCCTGTATATCTACAGGAACGTTCCCTATCAGCCATTGGGACGCGCCGTGTTGGGGTTAAGGACTTCCCCATCCAGGTCTGTCTTTCACAAAGTACTGAAAAACCCCTACCCAATTCAGAACTCCTCCTCCATGCAAACTAGACCTAGCACGGTTAGTATTTATACAGTTGTGCAAATGCTTACTCAAACTTCTTTTTTGTACTTATACCAGGTGGAAGAAAAGTGATGTTTTCTTATGTTAAGTTTAAGACGCCCTCTTATGTAAGGAGGACGAGGTACAAATGTGAGTATACATCAGAACAATATTGTAGTCTTATGTTTTTGTGAACATTTTGTTTTTTGAATGTCTCTGATATCTTTAGTAATAATGAAGATATGTGGTTTTATTCTTTAACATTGTGTTTTAACTGAAACAAAACTAAATTAACAATAAAAAATAGCAGTTAACAAAACTTTAAAAACAGACAGGCACATAAGGTAAACAGTTCTTATCAACACTTATAAGAGTTATTTGTCGTCCAGGTAAGCGGTATGCACAACGCAACATAAGAAAGACGAGATTGTTTAATGGAGGCTCTATAATGTTTTGGGGTTGAATTTCCTTGAGAATAAGTAAGGAATTTGTGTCTACGTGGAGGCTCTTTAAATACCGAGAGATTATTATTCCACAGAGGTTTTCCTTTAAACACTCTCTTACTTTCGCACTATATGTAGGAAATAGACATGGCCTCCTCACGTATCACATGTGGTAAGTTATAACACATATTAAAGAGTAAAACTGTCTAGTTTCTTTGTTATTAAAGATATCAGAGAAATAAAAAAAATATTCGCAAAATTAAACTATAACATAATATTGATGCATGTCCACCTTTCTGCCTTTTCCTCCATAATGGTGTCTCGAACTTTTTATTTCGGTTAAAACACATGTTAAATTACAAAACCGTCTATTTTTTGTGTTTCTAAAGATATCAGGGACATTCAAAACACAAAATATTGATGTATACTCACACTTCTATACCTCCTCCTCCCTACTCCATCGTCTCAAACTTAACATAAGGAAAACATTTCTTTTCTTCCACCTGGTATTAGTACAGAAAATAAGTTTGAGTAAACCTTTGCACAACTGTGTAAATAGTTAACAAAAATCTAAAATAATAAAAAAAATAGCGGAATCTCTTCACGAAATCTGTATTTTTTAAATTATTAATTTTCATAGATTTAAATAAATTGCATTTCTCATAGGTTCTGCCAGTTTGACCGATGTAAGTTTTTGGACAGTCACCGTAAGTCACTTTGCATACACCACTATACAGGGTGATTCATTAAGAATGTCCAATCTCAGAGTTGTAGATTCTAGACATCAAAATATTAAGATTTAACCCAAATAACTTAAATAAAATATGGCTGGTTACTGAGTTACAGGGTGTTTTCTTTAAAAATTTAAATAAAGTGTAGGTACTGTACACCCTACGAAACTGGTAAACAAACGTTTCTACATACTACCAGAGGCGTACGATAGGGGATAATGAATGGATGACCCTTCCCAAATTCTACGCCATTGGCGGAATTGCTATTTTTGCGCAATATTTGGATTCTTCGACACTTTTTGTGTAAATAATGTACTCTTAATTAGTAAGGATAAAGTCATTATTTTTTGAGATATTTGAAGTTGAAAATGAAACGGCACAGCAATTTTGTGCTATGCATTGTGCCCATTCACTTTTAACTTCAAATATCTCGAAAACTAATGACTTTATCGTTACGAATAAAGAGTACATCATTTACATAGGAAGTATTGGAGAATCTAAAAATTGCGCTAAAATAGTAATTCCGCCAGTGGCGTAGAATGTGGGAAGGGTCAACCATTCAATGTTCCCTATCGTACGCCTCTGGTAGTAGTCAGAAACGTTTATTTAACATAATGTTGCATTGTGTACACTACCTACAAATAGTTAATATTTCACCCAAATCACTTAAATAAAATGTGGCTCCTTATTGAGTTGAAGGATGTTTGATTTAACAATTTAAAAATTACCTATTTGTACCCAGTACTTTAAAAGTATTTGACATATCATTATAATACTTGCCAATAAGTGTAGGACTGTGTATCTTGCTACGCAAGGCACGTTTCTCGCTACTACCAGAGGCGTAAGACAGGGGAAATGAACGGTTGACCCTTCTCAAAATCTACGCCACTGATGGAATTGCTATTTAAGCATAATTTTTAGATTCTCCAATACTTTCTATGTAAATAATATACTCTTCATTCGTAACGATAGATAGCATCCTTGGTTTTCGAGATATTTGAAGTTAAAAATGAACGGGCTCTCAACACATTAAACCAAAATAGCTATGCCGCTTCATTTTCAACTTCAAATAACGAAAAATAATGGCTTTATCCCTACTAATGAAGAGTATATTATTTACATAGAAAGTAATGGAGAATCCAAATATTGCACTAAAATAGCAATTCCGCCAGTGGAGTAGAATTTGGAAAGAGTCAACCATTCACTATCCCCTGTCGTACGTCTTTGGTAATAGGCAGAAACGTTAGTTTATCATAATTTCGTATGATGTCCAGTACCTATATTTTCTGCCAAGTATGATAACGATACGCGAAATAGTTTTAAAGTAATGGGTGAAAATAGTTATTCAATGTTTAAATAAAACACCCTGTAACTCAGTAACGAGCCACATTTTATATAAGTGATTTGGGTTAAATCTTAATATTTTGAGGTCTAGAATCTATAACTCGGAGATTGGACATTCTTAATGAATCACCTTTTATAATTGCTTTTTCTTGCCGCTTTTATTGTTTTTAATTTATTTGCTAAGTTGTTGTTTGTTCTGGAAGCTGGTGTTATTCCTTTCTTTTTATGTGTTTAGCTATTTTTGTTAATATCTTGCTTGTACGTGTGATGAGCAGAAAGTACTGGGGTTTTTCTGTGTTGGTGGGAACAATAAGCATGGCGCAGTTTAAAAATTGAAAACACATAGATTTCAGTTGTCTATCAGTGGTACGTTGAAAGAAAAATAAAAAATTAAAAAATAAAACAATGTTACAATGCCATTCAATAAGCAAGTTAAACTTTCGTGGTTACGTGATCCTAGCAGATTGTTATAATCATTATACAACCCTGGTTTATCCATTGTTTAACATAGTCCTCCACCAGATATTTCCTTCTTCTTCTATTTTGCGCCTCTGCCATTCAATTGGTCACAATTCTTGTGAGGTCGTCGGTTTATCGCGTCAGGGGTCTACCCCGTGGTCGCCACTCAAGCAATTTTTTTGTCAATCTGTCGTCTTTTATAAAAGACGACAGATTTTTATAATAAATTTCAATAATTACATCTTCACCATTAAAATATAAGC